>NC_041232.1:339335-340426 GCF_002837175.3 Physeter macrocephalus | reverse complement strand
AGATAAACCCACGCACATATGGTCACCTTATTTTTGATAAAGGAGGCAAGAATATACAGTGGAGAAAAGACAGCCTCTTCAATAAGTGGTGCTGGGAAAACCGGACAGCTACATGTAAAAGAATGAAATTAGCACACTCCCTAACACCATACACAAAAATAAACTCAAAATGGATTAAAGACCTAAATGTAAGGCCAGACACTATAAAACTCTTAGAGGAAATCATAGGCAAAACACTTTATGACATAAATCACAGCAAGATCCTTTTTGACCAACCTCCTACAGAAATGGAAATAAAAACAAACAAATGGGACCTAATGAAACTTAAAAGCTTTTGCACATCAAAGGAAACCATAAACAAGATGAAAAGACAGCCCTCAGAATGGGAAAAAATATTTACAAATGAAGCAACTGACAAAGGATTAATCTCCAGAATTTACCAGCAGCTCATGCAGCTGAATATCAAAAAAAACCCAACTCAATCCAAAAATGGGCAAAAGACCTAAATAGACATTTCTCTAAAGAAGATATACAGATTGCCAAGAAACACATGAAAGGATGCTCAACATCACTAAGCATTAGAGAAGTGCAAATCAAACTACAATGAGGTGTCACCTCACACCAGTCAGAATGGCCATCATCAAAAAATCTACAAATAATAAATGCTGGAGAGGGTGTGGAAAAAAGGGAACCTTGCGCTGTTGGTGGGAATGTAAATTGATACAGCCACTATGGAGAACAGTTTGGAGGTTGCTTAAAAAACTAAAAATAGAACTACCATATGACCCAGCAATCCCACTACTGGGCATATACTCTGAGAAAACCATAATTAAAGAGTCATGTACCATAATGTTCATTGCAGCTCTGTTTACAATAGCCAGGACATGGAAGCAACCTAAGTGTCCATCGACAGATGAATGGATAAAGAAGATGTGGCACATATATACAATGGAATATTACTCAGCCAGAAAAAGAAACGAAATTGAATTATTTGTAATGAGGTGGATGGACCTAGAGTCTGTCATACAGAGTGAAGAAAGTCAGAAAGAGAAAAACAAATACCATATGCTAACACGTATATATGGAATCTA
>NC_041232.1:325516-339282 GCF_002837175.3 Physeter macrocephalus | reverse complement strand
GACACAGGGAGTGGGGAGGGTAAGCTGGGACGAAGTGAGAGAGTGGCATGGACTTATATATACGGCCAAACGTAAAATAGATAGCTAGTGGGAAGCAGCCGCATAGCACAGGGAGATCAGCTCGGTGCTTTGTGACTACCTAGAGGGGTGGGATAGGGAGGGTGGGAGGAAGACACAAGAGGGAGGAGATATGGGGATATATGTATATGTATAGCTGATTCACTTTGTTATAAAGCAGAAAGTCACACATCATTGTAAAGCAATTATATTCCAATAAAGATGTTAATAAAAAAAAAATGTCAGGGAAAGTTAGTGTTTGACCAAGACTAGTTTTAAATTAAAAAAAACATATAGTATTCTTGAATTTAGCTTTCTTTCACTTTATCACTTTCTAACTTGTTTGATATTCACTTCTTCATAATTTAATTTGGCCACTTTAAATCCTTGGGGGAGTTTTGGGGGGCTTATTTGCATTAATAATAAAAAACAATGTAAATATAACTTTTCCCCCTAAACTGTTGAAACCAATTTCATTTGAGAACTGTAAGATAAGACATAGCTTAGATGAAACATTTGGTTATTCTTTTTTCTGATGTGTATAAAATTAAATTTTATTGGTGGGAAATGATTAAATGATTAAAATTTGTAAAAAAAATTTCTATTGATAGTTGATCCCTAACTCTGACTTCCTTTTGCAGTTAATAGTCATTTTGATTCCATTTGCATTTAAAGAACTTAGTATTGGGTTGGTTAAAAACCTGAACGAACTCTTTGGCCAACCCTATATTTTACTCATAGGTATGATATAAATTTATATATATATATATATATATACACACATACACACATACACACTATATATATACTAAAGGTTAAATAGGTAAAAATGTGTGCCTAGGTAGTTTTTATAGTTTAAATCAGGTACACCCAATCTTGATAGAGGATAAGTAACATATTTGGGCAAATGGATATAGATGGCAGTTATGGTGCTGTATCTAAAGGAGCTTCAGTCTGGGGATAGAAGAAGTACCTGAGATACCTCTCTGGCAGGGTTCCTCTTGGCTAGGATGGTCTCGTACTTGATCAGAGGCTACAGCGGAGAGGAGATTCTTAGGAGAATACACAGGGTATGAAATGCATGACAGCCAGATTTTTTCAGTTGTTAGGAAATATGAGAACATTTGGGATTAACACTCACTAGTCATCTTCTTTTTATGATTTGGCTTGGGGAAGTTCCCCTCCAAGTTCTCCTTGTTCTTGAAGAAAAGTGATAAAGTGCTGTGATCTCAGTGTATTTTTGAGGTCTCATGAAATTTAGGCAACTAATATTTGGATTAATATCACTAGGGAAATTTTTTTAACCCAAATCCAAACTGTACACGAAAAGGACCACAACTTCCATCATCGCATCCAACACAGGAGTGTCAGAAATGTGGCCTCTGCACTGCCCCTCCCTCTGTGCCATGGAAACATTGCTAAATGGCCACGGGCTCCTCCCACCCCATAGCTGCCCTCAGAACTCTTCTGAAAGTGGCATCCTAGACAGCCACTACTGTTTGACTAGAATTTGCACAGGAGGGGAAACCTCTTTGCTATACAAGCTTTGAGTGTTGCCAAATTACATGAGACAGATAAAGATAGTATTAGTATTTGAGTTTTGTTGAAAAAAGTTATGCTGAAACTGAAGTAATTATTTTTCAGTAGAAAATACTTGACATTTAATGATGTTTGTTCTATGAGATGATATAAAGTTTAGTTAATTAAGGTTGCTAAATAGAAAGAAAAAAATAACCTAATAATTAACAAAATGTATTACTAGAACTTTCATTTCAGAACAGGCTCAGTTATATTTGGTTACTCTAGTGCCATGGAATAGGTTGGGAGGGTTTGGTGGTGGAGGAGGGGCAGAAATCAGGGGTGTTAGCTCTGTAAGGCAGTCAGCCGGGCTCGTTTGTCAGATGAGCAAGCAGAGCCAGAAGGGAGGCAGGGACTGTAGATAAGGGCCAGTAAGTGGTCTGTGCTGGGGATATTAGGTCCAAGGGCTAGGTAGTCCCTAGGAAGGCAACTGGCAATAATAAGCCAAGCCACGGCTTGCTTCCTTTTTTTTTTTTTTTTTTTTTTTAAATAAAGGATTTAGTTACAGGATCTAGGATGCAAAGTACAGTCTGAGTCTCAGTTAAAGCAGAAGCCCCCACATTTCAGAATTGAGTTAAACTTGAGGTTTATGGCAAAGGTGACTTGACGCTGAAGGTTCTAGAGCCTGGCTTGGGGCAGAGTCTGCCAGTGGGTGTCAGATGATCTCAAGGAAGGAGAGTCAAATTCTGGGGAGAACCTGTCACACAGACAATGTTGTCCATGAGTGAAGAGATGAATGAATGCTTCATCCATAAGTGGTACTCAGATGAAAGGTTATGTTCCTCACCAGGGTCAGGATCAAAATCAGTTATCTGAAGGGAATTCCCTGGCGGTCCAGTGGTTAGGACTCCTCGCTCTCACTGCCTAGGGCCCGGGTTCAATCCCTGGTCCGGGAACTAAGATCCCACAAGCCACACAGCGTGGCCAAAAAAAAAGTCATCTGTAAGAGCAATGCTGATTATACAAGGAAACATATAATGGCTTTAAGTTCTACACTTCCTTAAAATGGTAAGATTATGCTCCAAATCCTACAAAATGTGATTAAGTGTATTGTTCACACTGATTATTCAGGGGTTTCCTTTGTCTTATTAAAGGGACTTATAAAGCTCACTTAAACACAGCATATTTTTTTTCTCTGCCCACATTTATTAGTTGTGAGCAGGGGATGAGTAAACCAAAGTGATACTTAGCAAATTTAAAAAAAAAATTATTTATTTGGCTGTGTCAGGTCTTAGTTGAGGTATGTGTGATCTAGTTCCCTGACCAGGGATCAAACCCAGGCCCCCTGCATTGGGAGCATGGGGTCTTAACTGCTGGACCACCATTAGTACTTAGCTGCCATTCTTCCTTTGCAATTATAGCCCTGGAACTCGTACTAAATATGGGGCATTGTCCCGGAAGTCCGGTACTTAGCAAAATTTGTTGTTAATATTCTTTTTTAAATTTTATTTATTTTTTAACATCTTTATTAGAGTATAATTGCTTTACAATGGTGTGTCAGTTTCTGCTTTATAACAAAGTGAATCAGTTATACATATACATATGTCCCCATATCTCTTCCCTCTTGCATCTCCCTCCCTCCCACCCTCCCTATCCCACCCCTCTAGGTGGTCACAAAGCACCGAGCTGATCTCCCTGTGCTATACAGCTGCTTCCCACTAGCTATCTATTTTACGTTTGGTAGTGTATATATGTCCATGCCACTCTCTCACTTTTTCTTGAACTTTGCTCCCTAGTGCCAACCCGTACTTCACTTCTAGGCACTTGTTGCTTCCTAGTCTCTCCCTTACTGGCCTGGGCGACTGGTCCCAGTTCTTTGACCTTCACTGAGTCATTTTATTCTTCAGAGCTTTAGCTTCCCCAGCTGTAAAAATGAAGGTTTTACAGCAGTGCTTCTCAGGTCTGGGCTTCACACCAGCAGGTAGAATATGTTTGATCCATATAAAGCAAGTGTGGATTAATTTGAAGTATTAATATTTCATTAACAATAATTTATTTTCTTAGAATTTAAAAGAGCATTGTGGGGGTGGTTTGAATGGCATGGATATCTAGAAATGTCTAGGAAATTTTGGATGGATCCCTTTTGTCTTTAATATGTTTCTGGCAGAGGTGTTCAGAATAGTTCCATTGATCATAGCATTTCCTTTAAGGTTGGGGCCTTGTGAAAATAATTGTCAGTCCATCTGAATGAAGCATTCAACCAGAGTTATTCAGGGTAGGGAGATGAAAAATTATAAAAACTAGAATCATTCTTAGTGCTGTCAGTTTTGGAAGGAGAACTTGAGAGGTAAGATAAGACTCTCTGCCTGTGCACAGGCAGTGGACGATGAGCACTACATGCCCTGGACGGGACAGGGAGGAGAGAAAATGGTGAGGGGAGGGCAGAGGAGAGTGGGGTGAGGGCCGTGAGCCCCAAGTCTTCTCCCGTGGCTGACGCAGCACGTACAGGTGCAGGGGACTCAAGATGGACAGATGGCATGGCGAGCTTCCTCCTTACAGGCCAGGGCATGGGTGTGGGCCTGTCAATTATACCTCCATATCTGAGGGGTCAAGCGGTCTGTGGACCACAGCTTTTTGGGTTTGGAAGAGGAAAGTCTTTTTGACTTATTTTCTCCCTGGAGAGAATGCTTCAAAGACTTAAGTGGTAATAGAGCTAATGTTTTATCAAGTCCTTATCGTGTGACAGGTGACAGGCTAAGCAGCTTATTACTTGTGCTCCTCACAACAACCCTGTGATAGGTACTGTTATTAACCTCCACCTTACAAATGGGATGTGAAGTGTAGAGGCCTTAAGTACAGCCAACAGCCCACCTGGGATTCAAACCCCAAAAGTCTGCCTGGAGTCCTTGCTCTTAACCACTGTGCTCTGTTGTCCTGCACCCTGTGGGTCATTCTCTATGGGATTTGCCAGTATACAGGGTGGCCTGAGGGTCATGTTTGGGAGGGTGAGAGGACGTCATATTGCTTTGACTTTTTGATGGTCTGTGTATTTGTTTTCTGTAACAAATCACCAATAATTTTGTGGCTTAAAACAATACAAAATTATTATCCTACAGTTTTGTCAGTCAGAAGTCTGAAAATGGGTCCTATGGGCTAAAACTGAGCGGTTAGCAGGGCTGTATTCCTTCAGGAGCCTCCAGGGGAAAATCTGTTCCTTGCCTTTTCCAGCCTCTAGAGAGGCTTTCCACATTCCTTGACTTTGTGTCCCCCTTCCTGCAGTCATGTCACTCCAGCCTCTGCTTCCATCACCACCGCTCCTTCTCTGGATCTCTTGTAAGGCCCCTTGTGATCGCATTGGTCCCACCTGGATAATCCAGGGTACTCTTCCCCACCTCAAGACCCCTAACCACAGCTGCAAATCACTTTGCCATTAAAGTAATATATTCACAGAGTCTGAGGATGAGGATGTTGGACATCTTTTGGGGGGAGGGGTGTCATTATTTGGCTTATTTAGTCTCTTCATGGGTTGATGATAGATATGGCCATTCCATACTTTCTTATTTTCACTTTTGAGTAATAACTGATGAAACCCCCCTTCCCACCACCCTGGCCTGAGCCTCTGCTGATGTCGTCCCCCCAGATACCATCACATGAGGAGAGGAGAGTGTGTGTGTTAGGAAGCTCTGGAGAGAGGTGTAGAGTAAAAGGTAGTGGCTTTTAAAGATCTTAGTGAGCAGGTTTAAAAATGAGCTGAATTTTACAACAATCCATCATATGACTTAGCTACTTTTTGTATTTCAAAGTCTATACCTCTTTTACATGGTTGTAATCTGGTAAACATAAAAATTTATATTCAGTTTCTCTATAGAACATTTTATCACAAGAGTTTTGAAGAATAACTAAGATCTTTCTGTTAATTCACGCTGCCGGTTTTACTTAGGACTTCATTTTCATGTGTCCACGTCACCCTTCTTTCCACAGGGTTGCGATGATAAGCCCACCAGTTGCTGAGCCCCTACTGTAGGCATCGTGCAGAGCACTTCAAAACATTTTTTATTTCATTTAATTTTCGTATTGGCCTTATGAGGTTGGAATTATCCCACTTTTTTTGTAGATGAGAAAGCTGAAAACTCTGGGAAGTATCCTATTTTAAAGTCGCATCACACAATTATTAAGTGATGGAAGGACGATTTGAACCTAGGCCTGTCAAAATATAAAGGCTTGTTCTTGATACTTATTCTACCAGATGGCCTTACCAAGGCAGCCAAGAGAAAGGCTTACTTAGATATTCAACTGCTTGAACATCAGCAATTGTGAAGAAATATATTAGCACAGGGCCATTATGGCGGTGGAAAGTTAAATTTTATTTCATTCTTCCTGACAGCCAGGACAAGAAGAGAAACTTAATGAAACTCTTTAGTTGGTCAGAGAGTATACTAGTTTTCTCCCATTTCTAAATTCTAAGTTCCTGTTAATCTTTGAGCATTTATACTAGTGAATTTGTTTGACATAGAGGATAATGATTTTATAATTTAACAGTCAAAATAAAAGTATCCTCTATGTAGCTGTTTTTTATGTCAAATGCATAGCTTTTTTTTCCTCATTAAAAATGTAACTTGGAAAAAATAATTTTATGGGGGAGCTCGGTATAAGCTAATGATTACATAGTTTCACTGTCCTTACTTTTGATACAGAAACAGCAAACTAGGGACTTCCCTGGCGGTCCAGTGGTTAAGGCTCTGTGCTCCCAATGTAGGGGGCATGGTTCGATCCCTGGTCAGGAAGCTAAGATCCCACCCATATGCTGCATGGTGTGGCCTAAAAACAAACAAACAACCCCCCCCTCCCCCGCCAGCAAACTAAAGTATATGCTGATCATGGATTCTAAGCCCTCAGTGGCCATGGTGTTTCAGAAATCCAGGCTTGGTTAGGCTGCAGGAATTATTTTATTGCTAAATTTCAGCCTGTTAACAGTTCAAAACTATTCTCTTTTTTTTTCTAGTATTAATATAAAAACTGTCCAAAAAGCCTACTACTTCTCCCTTATAAAATATTTGAGTTCTTAAGCTAGTGCTGTTGTTGATCAGTTTTGATCAAGTTGTTGAGAATACTTTCCTTGGAAAAATGAAGCATATTCAGGGCATCCTTCTTTCCTTCTTCCTCTACTCCACCCCTGATTAGCCCATCAGCAGGTTCTGTGTGTTCTGCTCCTGATTTATACTTTGCATCCACTGCTTTTCTTCCTGGATGCTGCCACCACCAGGCTGGCAGCCCCGTTGCTCCCCCAAGACAGTGACAGTGGCCTCCTCACTGGCCGCAGGCTTTCACTTTGACCCTCTCTGCTGCTTTCTTCATATGGCATGACTGACCTGGAAACCTATCTCGCACCAGCTCACGCTCTTCCTAGCATCCTCCATGAGCTTCCCATTGTACTTCACCTCAAATTGAAACTCCCTGTACTGTCTTTCAAGGCCCATGTGATCTGCCCCCGCCTGTCCTTGCAGAAGCTTCCAGGGCCCTCCCATAGCTGCCACCTCATTCCAGACAGAGCAGCAGCTTCCCCAACCCTGCAGTGAGTTGCTACCCCACTTCAAGGTCTCTATTTAAATGTCATCTTCTCAAGGAGTCTTTCCTGCTGTTTTCTTTATCTCCCTTTTCTGTCCTTAATGGCATTGATTACCAGTTGTAATTATTTTATTTGATTGCCTTCTTTGGTCTCTGTTCACTAACATGTAAGCCCTATGGGGCAAGGACCATGCCTGACTTGTTTGCTGCTTTATCATCAGTGTTACCAGTAGTATTTAGTAGGTATTCAGTAAATATTTATTGAAGGAACGAGGGGGATAGGAGTGAGCTGGCGAGAAGATGGATGTACCTATTGATACTGCTTTGTTTCACCATGAAAAAGAACAGATAGACCTAGAGACACTGCCCAGAGTTTGGTCACATAGGAAAAAATTGTAGAGTAATTCTCAGAGCCATTTATTCATCCTAAAAGTTACCGGGGTTCTGTGTCTCTTTGGCAGGCATAGTTTGCCTTTTGTATATTCAGCTAATTTGAATCATATTGATACTGTGACTGTGTGATAATTCAGCCATATGCTGAGGTTTCTACCCCGCAGACTGGAGTACTACCTTAATTTAAAACTGTATTCACCTCTGTAAACATCTGTGAATTTTTTTGAAACAATGCCTTAATTTCCACCAGATAGTTGTGTGGTTCATCAGAATTTGTGATTCCACTGAGGTGAGGCCGTTTCAGAAAGTGCTGTGTGAACAGCAGGGCTCTGAGTGGCCTACTGGGTGGGATGTGTTCCCTCTGGTACCTTATTGAGCAGGCCTGCTGAGTGGGATTATCTGATTATCAACATTTGAGATTTAAAATGTCTGCTAAAGATGACAGTGTTTCTTAGGTGATGAGTTCTTTATGACAGACATTTCATACTAGGACTAGTGTGGTTTTTTAAAGCCATTCTATGTTAATTTATAGGAAGACATTAGTTTTTCTATTTCCTGGGACATGAGGGAACTTTTCTAGTAAATCTTAAGAGCATCAGATATTTCAGAATTAGTTAAAAAGAAGGGTCTAAACCCCAGCCTTGATTCTTGCAGCATTGTTAAAATGCTCTTTCCTTTTGAGAAATACTGAAATGAATTTTTGGCTTGCTATGCAAATCATCCCTCTTCCTAGTGTGTAAGTACTTTGATAATGTTAAAATATTTTGAAACTTAATGTTTAAATACTATTTCAGATATTTGATTTTATTTTGTATCATCACATAGTTAATCTAGCCTTCTAATTAAACTCAACCTAATAAAAATTAATAGAATTAATAAATCAGTAAAGTTGTTACTTTAATTGAAAGAACTAATTTACTGCATTTAATAATCTCAAACCTTGCTTAGGCCTACCATCAGCTTAGGTTACGGGGATTGTTGAAAGTGAAGTCAGGGGATTGTTGAAAGTGAAATCATAAGATTGTAGGTTTTAGAGGGATTCCTTAGGTCTGGTTCTGTAAACAGAGGTGGCCAGCCTTTGAAGAAAGGCTCAAAGGTGTCACATGAAAATCCTAGGTGCTGTACTGGAAGTTTCCAACTGTTAAATCGGGGGTGCCTTTCCCAAGAAACAATGTCATCGGTGGTAGGTAGCTGGGACACTGGCCCCTGCAAGTGGGAATGGGGGAGCAGGGTAACAAAAGCACACAGATACTTGCGCGGGGGTCAGAGCCTTGGAGGCTTCTTTTTGCTCTGTCATTTTGTGCATGTTTGGCTCCTCAGGCTCAGCTTACCCATTTATGGGTGAGTGGATTGGGCAAGATCATTTCCAGGGTTCCTTGAAGCTCTGCTGTCATGTAATTGGGATTTTCTGATTCCTGGGTCAGAGTCTGAGCAGGGATTTGGATGGCAGAGTAGTATAGGTGGTCAGGCACTTCATACTTAACCACCTTCTCTTTTTTAATTAATTAATTAATTAATTTAATTTATTTTTGGCTGCATTGGGTCTTTGCTGCTGCACGCGGTCTTTCAATAGTTGCGTCGAGTGGGGGCTACTCTTCACTGCGGTGCGCGGGTTTCTCATTGCGGTGGCTTCTCTTGTTGCGGAGCATGGGCTCTAGGCACGCAGGCTTCAGTATTTGTGGCTCGTGGGCTTAGTTGCTCCCCGGCATGTGGGATCTTCCCGGATCAGGTTTTGAACCTGTGTCCCCTGCATTGGCAGGCTGATTCTTAACTACTACACCACCAGGGAAGTCCCTAACCACCTTTTCATATTTGTGTGACTTACCAGTTCAGATTGAATAACCGAAAGCAGCGTGTGTTCTAACAAAAATTTTAGTACTCTTACAGGAAAGCATTTTCAGTTTTATAGTAGAGGTCACTGAAAAAATCTTACAGGACTTGTACCTCTGTCATTCTTTGAGCACTTCATTACTTTCTAGTGCAAAGTAATGAAGCTGATCTTATAATTTACCTGTTCCAGCCCTGATTTCTGCCAATTTCCTGGAGTCCTGGTTCCTTTGAGTGGGAATGGGCTAGGAATGCTCTTGCAAACTGGGGTGCTGTTGCTTCTCCCTCTTTTGGAGGGCAGAGCTAGGAAATAGATGGTTTTCTGAAGTTGTATAATACCTCTTGGTCCAGTTCGCCACTGCAGGGCTCTTCTCTCCTTCCCACATGTTAGGTTTGTATATTCTTTTCCCTCTGTTGCTGATTCCCAACAATATCACTGTATTTACTAGTTTTCTCAGTGCTACAGTACATACAAAATAGTTTCAGAATTTTTCACCAACGCTATTACCAACAACAAACCTACTACATAAAATTGTTTTCCTTTGTAATTCTCTTTACCCTGAGAATGTATCATACCGAAGATGTATATCCATGTACTCTCAAAGAGGTTACTCTCTGTATGGCTTGTCTTAATACTGTATTTCTCCCTTCCTTTTCCTCCTTTACAGAGTAGACACTCGGTAAATGTTTGCTGAGAGGTATTCTGTGCCCTTCTGTGAGCTATTCCTGTCCACAGTACTTTCCTATGTTAAATTAATTACCATTTCTATAGGAGTGAAGTATAATTAATCTACCAAAAGCACTAATGTTCTGAGCAGTCATATATAAAAGATAATATATAACATGAAAAATGTAACTATAATATATAATTTTATATAACACTAAATATATAAATAACAGTTATATATTTATCAAACTCTAGTATATACACACATATATTAAACCCATTTTGTCTGTGTCTTCATATGATTTAAAATTATTTATTGCTTATATATCATTTTAAATTCATAGAACACAAGGTTCCTTATTTTCTGGTCTCAATTTCAGCCAGTATTTCACATTAGTATCATTAGGTCAACAGAAATGTGGGTATCAACTTTATTTTTCATCTTAAGAGTTAGGAGGCATATAAAAACATTATTTATGATTTTTTTTTTGGTGGTATCATCATAGACTCTAAGGTATATAAATTCTCATTAATCATTAAAAAAAAAAATCACAGACTGATGGAACAACCCATCAGTTGTTGGGGAGAAGGAGTTAGCTAGGAGGAAAGATAGTTTTGGGTGGAGGGAAAGAGGTAGAGATAAATATATATTTGAACTTAGGACAATGAAATTTAAGAAATGTAGACTGGGGAAATTAAGTTTTTTAGCATCCAATATAAATATGTATTCTTTTTGTTAAAGCTATTTAATAAGTGATTCTCCTTTAAAAGTAGTGTTTTTTTTAATTTTGAAAGTATGTTTTAATCACCCAAATTGACAGAAATATGTAACTGTACATGTTCTTTGGTATTATGTCTCAGTGATGACGAGAAAATGTTAACGTTGGTGCAGCCAAATATTGTTCAGTCTGGTTATTCTATAGATGATCCTCTACTGGAAGAATTACTAAATTAATTATATGGTTGTGTCTATTCATGTATTAAAGAAACACAGCCATCGTATATTAAATAGGAGTTTGAAACATTTCTGCTTTAATTGAAACGATCAGTGTAACTTTAAACTGGAAATATATTTGGGGAAGAGCCCAAGAGTCTTTTAAAGATTTTTTTAAGGTATTTAAAAGTATTTTAAATGGTACCTTTTAAAGGCCTCTAAAGTATTTTAAGTTATTTTAAAAAGAAAGCAAGAAAAAAGTATTTTAATTTTACTTTCATTAATTTATATATGTGTATTAAATATGTGTGTATGTTTTATATCTTATTACAGTTAAGCATGTTCTTCCCATCTTTTTCTTTATTATTCTCTTATGGGTATTTTTAAACTTAAATCCCTAAGCAGGACCTTCCAGAAATTTGGTCATTCTAACACCTTTTTTTTTGTATAAATTTTCATAGATATAGTGAAGCCATAGTCAGAATAGCTCAGATATTCTTTGTCAATGATAAAAAACCCAAAATCCTCTGAAAGTAACTTTTTGTATTTTCATTACAGGTAAATTGGAATATTCACATTGTACAGAAACAGAGGTAAGAGAAATCCTCAAATATCTCTCAGTAATGCAGCTTTGAAGTTCTATTTAGACTAACTTGAGTTCTGAAATATCTCACTGTGGGTTTTTGGTTTTCTGATAAGGATGTACTGAGAGCAAGTATATATCTTTTATATTTAGGAAGAGTAAAAGGTGAAGAAAAATCAGTTATCTCGTCCATAGTTTTAAAATGTCAAGGTGTGTTATAAAGATCAGCTTAGTCATAGCTTAAAAAATTTCCTATGTTGTTGTTTATGAAATGGAGTTAACTAAGATTCAGAGCCCTTAATAAGAAGTAGTTTACATTCAATTTTTAAATAATCCAATGTAGTGTGTCATAATAAATCTTTTAAATGTGTTGGACTCCTATGGAGTTGACTGGGAGTAGGAAAAAATAGGAACTTGGAAAGTGTTTCAGCAAGATTATTGATGAATTAAATGCTTTGTCATTTGTATAAGTAGGTTTATTATTTTCTAATAATTTAAATAATTTAAAATTCTGATTATGAAATTTATGCGACTCCATGTGTCCCTTGCAGAAATTTCAGTGGTGACACTGAAATATGAGGGCAGCATTGATGAATTATGTATGTGGTGGTCTTTTCTGGAGCTGTTGCATCATCCTTAATTAGGAGTCTTAGCTCTTTTGTTAATGGCAATGCCTAATTAAGGATTTAAGAAGTTATTTTTCTAATTTTATAATATATTTACATGTTTATGTAGGTTTTACTAAATTTTGATTGTTATTTTAAGTAATATGTCAGCTTCCTAAGGGATTATATTATATAATAAAGAAGCAAAAATTATTCTTTTTTGCATTCAGAAGTTATTCAACTCATTTTATGTTTTCTGTTCAACTTGAGAAGTAGAGGTAATTTCTTCCAAATTAGCTGTAAAAATGAGCAAGAACTTAATATTTTTATATTGTGACAATTTTTGATGTATTGTTCAATATGATATAAAGGATTGGGATTTGATTTGAGTCCAAAAATAAAAGTTCTGTCTGTGGTTTCTGGTGTGCATCTTTCTAGCTATGTAATTTTGAGCATATTAGTAGTTTTTTCTCTCAGGACTTTGGCTTTCTTACTTATAAAATGTTAAAGATAATCTCTGTTAATCTCATGGGCTGTAAAATTTTAAAGTGATTATATAGGTGAAAAAGTTTGATAAACTCTAAAGACACTATTATCTACATCAGAGTGATACAAATATAATCAGCATTCATCTGCATTTAGGTAATGAAATGTGAGGATTTTACATACTAGGCATAGTCGTAAATCTCTTTATTCTTACTATGTTTTGTTGCCATAAAATCAACATGGTTTTAACATTTTGTTTAGCACTTGCTTTGTATAGGAATGTCACTTCATGTTATCTCCTCTTTGATCCATAACTTGGATCACCAAAAGAATTGGAATCTAAACAGAACTCTCAGATTTTTTTTTTTTTTTTGGTCTAACTGTTTGGAGAGGGAAAATCATGAGAAAATAAAAAGTTCAGTGTGATATTCAGTTTACAGAATGAGTTCAGGGTATTTTTTAGAGTAACAGTGGTCATTACCTCTAGGAAGAGATTGGGATTGTGGATGGTGGTTTATCTATATTGCTTGGATTTGTTTTGAAATGAGAATGTCACTGTATATTACTTTGATAATTAAAATAATAAAAAGGAGGGGCAGTAGAGGGAGTGGGAACTTTTCCAAGAAGTTTGACTCCAGAGAAGGAGGAGATAGTTTAAGTAGGAAGTTTTGTTTTGTTTTTTAGCTTGGGGAAGACCATACATTTGGTGCTGGTAGTGATAGAAAGGGGGCAGAGAGAGAGACAGAGACAGAGAGAGGGGGGGATTTTGCAAAAATGTAAAACAATACCACCCCTTTCACTATTTTTTTTGGAGTTTCTATAAGAACATTACACATATTAACATATTTAATATTATTTTTAAACAATTTAATTTGAATGATTCAATCAAAATTTCTCAGTTTTATACAAATAGAACTACCATACGACCCAGCAATCCCACTACTGGGCCCATACCCTGAGAAAACCATCATTCAAAAAGAGTCATGTACCAAAATGTTCATTGCAGCTCTATTTACAGTAGCCAGGACATGGAAGCAACCTAAGTGTCCATCATCGGATGAATGGATAAAGAAGATGTGGCACATATATACAATGGAATATTACTCAGCCATAAAAAGAAACGAAATTGAG
>NC_041232.1:323855-325282 GCF_002837175.3 Physeter macrocephalus | reverse complement strand
ATAGGGAGGGTGGGAGGGAGGGAGACACAAGAGGGAAGAGATATGGGGATATATGTATATGTATAGCTGATTCACTTTGTGATAAAGCAGAAAGTAACACACTATTGTAAAGCAATTATACTCCAATAAAGATGTTTAAAAAAATTTCTCAGTTTTAATTTCTAATACAATAAATGTTTGATAGGTTATAGCTCATATAAACAAAAGCTCCTTGGACTCCCTGGTAATTTTTGAGTGTAAAAGGGGTTCTGAAACTAACTCGTTTGAGAACTGTTGGGCTGGGGCCTGAAGAGCAGAGATACTTCTTCCTGAGAAATGGAATTGGGGGTCGAGAGAGGTCAAACCAGAGCCCTAAGGTGGATGGTGGATGGTGGAAGGTGAGGAAAGCCGTGATATAGTGATGAAGCCAATCTGTTTTGAGAGCGAGGGTCAGAACGGTGACTTCTAGAGCCTCTTTTCACCCTAAAATTGATTTTCTGTTGAGAAAAAGAGATTCCCTGTACCTCCTGTAAGTGAGAAGCCCCACGGGCCCTCTCTGGAGTTGGGTCCACTCCAGCCAGGGCTGCGAACCCCGGTGCATGTGGGAGGAGTGGGAAGGGGCTTCGACCACCGAGAGCACTTGGAGGCCCACGGCGCATGTGCGCCCAGCCTCTCCCTGGGAGGAGGGAGGGGTGCGCCTGAGCTCCATCGGCGACCCATTTTCTTCGCTCTGGTCTTGTCCTAAGGCGGCTCGCTGTACAGGTCGAGCCTTGAGCGCGGAGCCGGTGAATGAACACGGTGGGGTTGTGGTCGTGGGAGCCGGTGAATGAACACGGCGGACGCTTGCGGCTTCCCATGGGGGAGAAGAAGGTCCGACTCCTGGCGTGGCTCCCAGACCCGAGGGGAGCCGCAGCCCCCTCACTTTTCCACGTGGCTGAAAGACGTGACTTGAAGTGTTTGACTGTTTAATAGTTTTCTTAGTACATAAAAATCATGAATTCTTTTCTAGTTTTACTGATAGTCCTCTTTTTAATACTTTACCTGTATTCATAAAAACCAAGCAAAACTAGGACTTTAGAGAAAGCAAGGAGGCCATACATAGGCATTCAGATAACTGTTACGGGATTTTGTACCTCAAGAATAGCTTAATGTTTATTAAAATCGGGTGTTTTTCCTTATTTCTCACTGTGTGGAAATGTTTTTTAATACACTGGATTATATGAGTATTTTACAGAGTTTGAACTCATGAAAGGAAATCTTTAATTTGTTTTAAAAGATGCAAAATTTTTACTTTAATAGGCAATTTAATTTTTTTTACAGCTTTGTTTCTCTATTTTGAAGATATAATTTGCATACAGTAGAATTTAAACTTTTTAGTTAAAATTATTGGAGTTTTGACAAACACCATCTCCACAGTCAAGTTCAAGTTCCTTCACCGCTCCCCCCCC
>NC_041232.1:321593-323666 GCF_002837175.3 Physeter macrocephalus | reverse complement strand
TTCACCGCTCCCCCCCCGCCCCCCCCCCCGTTCCTCCCCCTCCCCCTCTTGTCTTTCCCTCCCCACCCCACAACTCCTGGCAATCACTGATCTGTATTCTGTCCCTTTGGTTTTGAGGAGAACCTGCAAGGTAAATAGTGTGTTACTCTCCCTCGGCCTCCCCTCCCGGAATGGCTCACAGCTCAAATTGGTAATTTATAAACTCTTGAGTGAAAAAAAACAACAAAAAAAGTCTTGAGTGACCGACATGTACTTGGCATTTGCTTGTCAAGGAAGCAGTCCCAACCACAGTTTAGGGGAACTTTCACTCCCAGTTTACAAGTTTTTCCTTCTGCCATTATTTAAACAGTCTTGTGGGTTATATACTCTTATACTTGAAGAAAAGTCTAAGCACTTAAAAATACTAAAACATAAAAAGATTTGAATTTTCAAGCACCTTAATTGAGACCTTTTCATTGTTTTTAGCTTTCCAAATTTCATCACATTCTGTCTTCTATTAACTACATTTAATTATGTAGCACTCAGAGGCCCTTTCCCTTTAGCAGGCAGGAAGGTTAAATGAGTAACCAGGACAGTTCTGTTCTGTTCTCCTTGATGGATTTGCTGTATTTTAAGTGGAATTGGTTAAAGCATTATATAAAGTTAAATAACTTTTGTCAATACTTTAATCTTGATAGAGCTAGTTTGTAAAAATCAGAGCATAGCGAAAAAATTTAAGCTTTACTGAGGGAAACTATGAAAAAGATTCATCTTCCCATCTTAGAAATAAAGTTCACATGTACTGTATATAAGTATTTACTGTTTCATTCCCACATACATCTTTAAAAAATACTTTAGAGCTTACTCTATGCTGAGTTACTGTTATAGGCATTAATTTAATTCTCACAACAAATTTATGAAGTGGATACTATTATTATTTTTATTTTTATTGTACTTTTTTTTTAACATCTTTATTGGAGTATAATTGCTTTACAATAGTGTGTTACTTTCTGCTTTACGAGAGTGAAATTAAGAAAACACTCCCATTTACCATTGCAACAAAAAGAATAAAATATCTAGGAATAAACCTATCTAAGGAGACAAAAGACCTGTATGCAGAAAATTATAAGACACTGATGAAAGAAATTAAAGATGATACAAATAGGTGGAGAGATATACCATGTTCTTGGATTGGAAGAATCAACATTGTGAAAATGACTCTACTACCCAAAGCAATCTACAGATTCAATGCAATCCCTATCAAATGACCACTGGCATTTTTTTCAGAACTAGAACCAAAAATTTCACAATTTGTATGGAAACACAAAAGACCCCGAATAGCCAAAGCAATCTTGAGAACGAAAAATGGAGCTGGAGGAATCAGGCTCCCTGACCTCAGACTATACTACAAGGCTACGGGAATCATGACAGTATGGTACTGGCACAAAAACAGAAATATAGATCAATGGAACAGGATAGAAAGCCCAGAGATAAACCCACACACATATGGTCACCTTATCTTTGATAAAGGAGGGAAGGATATACAGTGGAGAAAAACAGCCTCTTCAATAAGTGGTGTTGCGAAAACTGTTCAGGTACATGTAAAAGTATGAAATTAGAACACTCCCTAACACCACACACAAGAATAAACTCAAAATGGGTTAAAGACCTACATGTAAGGCCAGACACTATCAAACTCTTAGAGGAAAACATAGGCAGAACACTCTATGACATAAATCACAGCAAGATCCTTTTTGACCCACCTCCTAGAGAAATGGAAATAAAAACAAAAATAAACAAATGGGACCTAATGAAACTTAAAAGCTATTGCACAGCAAAGGATACCATAAACAAGACCAAAAGACAACCCTCAGAATGGGAGAAAATATTTGCAAATGAAGCAACTGGCAAAGGATTGATCTCCAAAATTTATAAGCAACTCATGCAGTTCAATAACAACAAACAAACCAATCCAGAAATGAGCAGGAGACCTAAATAAACATTTCTTCAAAGAAAATATACAGATTGCCAACAAACACATGAAAGAATGCTGAACATCACTAATCATTTAGAGAAATGCAAATCAAAACTACA
>NC_041232.1:300516-321530 GCF_002837175.3 Physeter macrocephalus | reverse complement strand
TGCACTGTTGGTGGGAATGTAAATTGATACAGCCACTATGGAGAACAGTATGGAGGTTCCTTAAAATACTAAAAATAGAACTACCATACGACCCAGCAATCCCACTACTGGGCATATACCCTGGATACTATTATTTTCATTTTGGAAATGAGAGCTAAAGTACGGAGAGGTTAAGTAACTTGCCCAAGGCCATATAGCCAGTATGTTGCAGAACCACGTCTCTTCACTTTTCTTATGTTTGTGTTTATCCAGCCTTTATTTGTCTGCTGTGTGAGGCATCTGCATAATGCTGATAATTAATTTTGTGCCCTATTGGGGACAGTGAAATTGTCCTTATTCTGTACATGCTTCTCACCTATGACTCAGTCCTGGGATTATGTAGCCCGGGAATATGTTTCTTTTGAATGGAAACCAGGCAAAGGATTGAACGAACGCCATCCGTGAACCTCCAGCCCCATTGTTAGGTGAATGTAGGGTCTGTACTGGAGTAATTTGTGAATTAGTCTGATTCTAAATTAATCAGAATGACTCAAGAATTACGGTGCATATCAATATTTTAACCTCTTGGGAAATCAGACCTAGAATTAGTCTGCTTTGTGGGGAAACCCAAAGACTTTGAGAACGAGCCAAGAAATACATCATAGTTAGTATTTGGACTTATTGCATTCTGGTTATGTACAGTTTTTGATACAAACTGGACTATGTGAAAAATTTTAATGTTTCCTGCGCAGCCTAAAATAAACTGCCAAAGGTAGTCTGTGGGTGTTTGCTGCTTTAACGCAGAGTATAATACGAAAAAAAATATCCATTTTGTCTTTAGCTAAATCAGCCCCCTGTACTTTGATTTTACCTCTGGCTCATGTAGACTCATGGTGATAGTTGGATGAGTAATCTCTCTTTTAATTGACATTTGATAGCCCTCAGTTAATTTCAAAAGTAACTAAAAAATTAGCATGAAAGAAGTATGTAATATCTTTACAAAAATATTTACATGAGCTTTAGCTGCATAGTGAGCCTTTTAAAAAAAAATTATTTTTGGCTGTGTCGGGTCTTCGTTGTTGCGCATGGGCTTTCTCTAGTTGTGGTGAGTGGGAGCTACTCCTTGTTGCAGTGTGCAGTCTTCTCATTGTGGTGGCCTCTCTTGTTGCGGAGCACGGGCTCTAGGCATGTGGGCTTCAGTAGCTGCAGCACGCGGGCTCAGTAGTTGTGGCTTGCGGGCTCTAGAGCGCAGGCTCAGTAGTTGTAGCACAGGCTTAGTAGTTGTGGCGCACGGCTTAGTTGCTGCACGGCATGTGGGATCTTCCCGGACCAGGGCTCGAACCCGTGTCCCCTGCATTGGCAGCATTGGCAGGAGAATTCTTTTTTTTTTTTTTTTTTTTTTTTGCGGTACGCGGGCCTCTCACTGCTGTGGCCTCTCCCATTGCGGAGCACAGGCTCCGGATGCGCAGGCTCAGCGGCCATGGCTCACGGGCCCAGCCGCTCCGCGGCATGCGGGATCTTCCCGGACCGGGGCACGAACCTGTGTCTCCTGCATCGGCAGGCGGACTCTCAACCACTGCGCCACCAGGGAAGCCCTGGCAGGCGAATTCTTAACCACTGCACCACCAGGGAAGTCCCGAGTCTGTTTTATGTTATTGTGAAAATAGTATTTGATATCAAACTTAGTAAATCTAGGAATATCTAGCAGAAACAAAAAGGTATTACTATCACATCTGCCCTTTTATTGGAAGGCATTGTCTGATCTTAAACCTTGATTTAAGGGTTTATAAACAGGATTGTGTGATAAGTTAAACTGATGATACGTGTTCTTTAAAAGGATTGGAAGAGTAAGTTCAAATTAACTGCTGGTAACAGCAGCATTTTCTCCTTGATCAGCAGGCTAAAAGGAAGAGGAAGTATACTCACATTCCGCTTCCTGTCTTTTTGGATTAAAGAATCCAAACATGCCTAAATTTACACAGCCATTTGATTGACGTTAACTTATATGGTCTGGAAATCGGTTTGTGTGCCCTCAGAGTAAATTGTGTCTACCTTTGAGTTGTTACTTCTGAGTGTCAGTACTAATGGAGGTTGGTAGTGAGATATTGATGATGTGATTTCATGTATCATCAGATGTAGATTGGTGGCATCATGATAGCTCCTCTGTCTCTCTCTCCTCTGCCCCCTCATTCCCATTGCTCCCCTCTCTTCTCACTCTGTCTCAGATAATATTACCAAAATGGCCTTTCTGTGGTACAGTCATACATGTCATAAATACAGGGGACGTTTGTGGAGCCCTACATCAAGGACATCCTACATCAAGGACACAGGACAAAAATTCTGGAATTAACCGAGCCCCCATAGCAACTGCTGCCATGGGCTCTCCTAATCTAAACCGGACAGCCCCCTGACTCCATATTAGGCAAAATAATCACCATGTAGTAATGTTGTAGCATCCTGACCAATCACCTAATGCCATCCTGACAGCAGGAATTTTCTTTGTCTTGAGGCTATAAAAGTTGGCTACTAGCCCACAAAGGGGGTCGACTTCCCTGGCTACCAGGAAGTCAGCCTGCTGTTCTTGAAGCGACCCTTTAAGGCCTGCTGTTCTTGCAGCGACCTTCTCTTTAATAAACTCTATCTTGCTTACATTCTGCCTTGTGTCTGGAAATTCTTTTCCAACCTGCACTCAGACCACAACAACATTGTTTGACTATAGGACACAAAATTTATAACAAGTAGTGTTCCTTTGTGTAGTTTTTACTATATTTGAAGACCAGTGACAGTTGTACTCTACGTATGTCTCACAAAGGATTTCAGAGTAACCAAATTATCTGGGAGTAAACATTTTATTCTTAAAGGAACAGAAAGTTTACCTTTCAGGTAACTTAAGCACTTCTAAGTAATTTGATAATAGAGTAGAAAGTTTTCTTAATAATTTGCCGTATCCAGGGGCCATATCAATCTGCCTTAATGAATAGTTTGTTTTAAATGTTTTTAATAAGATAAAATAGAAATTTTCAACACAGATAATACAATGCTGATAGTATCAAAGTGGAAAGGAGCTAGATTTTTAAAAAAAATTTATTTATTTTATTTTATTTATTTTTGGCTGCATTGGGTCTTCGTTGCTATGCGTAGGCTTCCTCTAGCTGCGGCGAGCGGGGGCTACTCTTCGTTGCGGTGCGCGGGCTTCTCGTTGCTCTGGCTTCTCTTGTTGTGGAGCACCGGCTCTAGGCACGTGGGCTTCAGTAGTTGTGCCTCGCGGGCTTTAGAGCGCAGGCTCAGTAGTTGTGGCGCACGGGCTTAGTTGCTCCGTGGCATGTGGGATCTTCCTGGACCAGGGCTCGAACCCGTGTCCCCTGCATTGGCAGGCTGATTATCTTAATCACTGCACCACCAGGGAAGTCCAAAGGAGCTAGATTTTTATTTCCTTTACAAAGTACCTTTCTTCATTTATAGAAATTATGTTAGCTTGTTGTATTTTGTATCACAGGCAGATACAGAGAAGGAAGTTAAAATAACTTCATACCCTACCATCTAGTTGTAATGACTGTTTAGAATATTCTTCTAGACATTTCTTCCCATATATACATAATAAAGTTGACTTATTCTTTGAGCACCTTTCTGTGCTACTCTTAGGGATACATGTATCTTTGCATAAATGACAAACTTGGCTTTAAGGAGTTAGCCAGGCTGATGGAAAGGGTTTGGGTATGGAGTGGAACTTTCCAGGCAAAAGGACATCATAGTGAGGACTCAGAGAGCAAGCTGTTGTTGAAACTGACAGAGAGCAGGATGTCAGCATGGAGAGTGTGAGGGGGAAGGTATAGGAAATGGAGGCAGACAAGTGGTGCCAGATCTTAGAGGCTGTATTAAAGATTGGATGTAGATCCAGTGTCTCTTCAAGGGAAAAATCATTTCCTTCTGAAATTTTCTTCTGTTTCATTACGGTCATTCTTATTTTGCTATGTATCTTCATTTGCTTGTAGTTAGGAGGGGTATCGTTTTTATGCATTCACATTTCATCAGTTAAAGCATCATTTAATTAAATTGTTTTTGTAGTCACATAAGTAGAGTTGTATGAATAGGTTTGGGACCAGACTCAACTGACCTGTGGTAAACATTCAGCTCCCCTACCTGGTGACCTAAGAGTAGCTAGGCTGTTCATGGCCAGTAGTTGTCACGGAGATCAGTCAGTATGGTCTCTAGAGGACTGGGGAGTGTGAGATGGGTAAGTCAGCTAGATAGAGGCTGATTAAGAGAGCTTCTGCTGTTCAGTGTGGTGTCTCTTGGCATCTTCCCTAAATTTTGTAGAGATTTTATTGTATTTGGCAGATATTGTAAGACATATTTAAAAGAAAAACCTGTTAGCAGTAAAATTGATGTTGTGGTATTGTGATAATTACCTAATTTCTTTTGATGATGGTGTTTCTTAATTTTTTGTGAGAGGTTTATTGAAATGTGATTCACAAACTGTACAAGTCAACCGACCATTTAAAGTGTGTGATTCATTAGCTTTTGTTATATTCACAGAATTACGCGGCCATCACCACAATCACTTTTAGAACATTTTTGTCACCTCTAAAAGAAATCTGTTACCCTTTAGCTATCATCCGCCATCTTCCCACTTCCCCTAGCAACCACTAATTTACTTTCTTTGTCTATAGATTTGTCTGCTCTGGACATTCCATGTAAGTGAATCATAATATGTGGTCTTTTGTGACTGACTGTGATTTTCACTTTACATAATGTTTTCAGGCTTCATCTGTGTTATAGCATGTATCAATACTTCATTCCTTTTTATTTGTGAATATTCAACTGTATGGACAGACCATATTTTGTTTTTACCCATTCATTAGTTGGTGGACATATGAGTCACTTCCACCATTTGGCCATTATGTATAACACTCCTATAAACATTTCTGTACAGGTTTTTGTGTGGATGTAAGTTTTCATTTCTCTTGGATATATACACAAGAGCAGAATTTGTTGGGTCAACTGGTAACTCTGTGTTTTAACTTTTGAGGAACTGCCACACTGCATCAGCAGTGTATGAAAGTTTTGGTTTTTCCACATCCTCGCCAACACCCCTTATCATCTGACTTTTGTTCTTGCCATCCTAGTGGGTATGAAATGGCATCTCGTGGTATGGATTTGCATTTCCCTGATGACTGATGATGTTGAGCAGAGCATGTTTTCATGTGCTTTATTGGACATTTGTACATCTTTGTAGAAATGTCTGTTTGGATCCTTTGCCCATTTTTTAATTGGGTTATTTGACTTTTTATTATTGAGTTGTAATAGTTCTTTATATATTCTACAGACAAGTCCCTTGTCAGATATATGATTTGCAGATATTTCCCCCCATTCTGTGAGTTTTCTTTTTATTTTTTTGATGGTATCCTTTCAAGCACAAAAGTTTTTAATTTTGATGAAGACCAATCTTCTGTTTTTTCTTTCTCGTTTTGGTGGCATATCTAGAAATGCATTGCTAGGGACTTCCCTGGTAGTCCCGTGGTTAAGACTCCATGCTTCCACTGCAGGGGGTGTGGGTTTAATCCCTGGTTGGGGAATTAAGATCCCGCATGCCGTGTGGCGCAGCCAAAAATAAATAAGGAAAGAAAATTTAATTTTTAGATATGGTATGAAAGGTCCAACATCATTCTTTTACATGTGGATATCCAGTTGTTCCAGAGCTATATCTTGAAGAGACTATTTTTCCTCATTGAATGCTCTTGGTACCCTTGTCAAAAATCAGTTGACCTGATGTGATTATAAATGGGATTGTTTTCTTAATTTCGTTTTTGGATTGTTCACTGTAAATATTTAGAAGTACAATTTATTTTTGTATAATGATCTTGTATCCTCCAATCTTGCTGAACTCATTTATTAGTTTTAGTAGTTTCTTAGTAGATTCCCTAGGATTTTCTATGTACAAGATCATGTCATCTGTGAATAGAGATAGCTTTTCTTCTTCACTTCCAATATGGATGTCTTTTATTTCATTTTCTTGCCGTTTCTTTTTTTTTTTTAAGCCTTTTTAAAAAAAATTAATTTTTTTTGGCTGCGTTGGGTCTTCGTTGCTGTGCGCGGGCTTTCTCTAGTTGCAGTGGGCAGTATTAGTTTTAGTAGTTTCTTAGTAGATTCCCTAGGATTTTCTATGTACAAGATCATGTCATCTGTGAATAGAGATAGCTTTTCTTCTTCACTTCCAATATGGATGTCTTTTATTTCATTTTCTTGCCGTTTCTTTTTTTTTTTTAAGCCTTTTTAAAAAAAATTAATTTTTTTTGGCTGCGTTGGGTCTTCGTTGCTGTGCGCGGGCTTTCTCTAGTTGCAGTGAGCAGGGACTACTCTTCATTGTGATGTGCGGGCTTCTCATTGTGGTGGCTTCTCTTGTTGTGGAGCACGGGCTCTAGGTGCGTGGGCTCAGTAGTTGTAGCTCACGGGCTCCAGAGCACAGGCTCAGTAGTTGTGGCACATGGGCTTAGTTGCTCTGCGGCATGTGGGATCTTCCCGGACCAGGAATTGAACCCATGTTCCCTACATTGGCAGGCGGATTCTTAACCGCTGCGCCACCAGGGAAGTCCCTTGCTGTTTCTTTTTAAAAATTGTTTTTATGGGGCTTCCCTGGTGGCGCAGTGGTTAAGAGTCTGCGTGCCGATGCAGGGGACATGGGCTCGTGCCCCGGTCCGGGAAGATCCCACATGCCGCGGAGCGGCTGGGCCCGTGGGCCATGGCCGCTGAGCCTGCGCGTCCGGAGCCTGTGCTCTGCAACGGGAGAGGCCACAGCAGTGAGAGGCCCGCATACTGCAAAAAAAAAAAAAAAAAAATTGTTTTTGTGGAACTCAGAGTCAGAGGGTGGAGTAATCCCCCAAACACTTTAAGTAATTTACTTCAAATCTGTTTTATGAGAGAATATTTAAATATTTGAATGCTAAATCAGAGACTTTTGAAATAATCTTTATATAATTTATATTTCAAGTAGAAATGTAAACTTTTTTTGTGTTGAAACATAGTTTGGCCTAGTATAACTAAATTTTGAGCTGTTTTTTGTTTCCCCTTAGGATCATTTTCTATTTAGAGTATCAACTTTATTGCAAGAGTACTTTCTAGGATATAAGTTTAAAAGGTATGTATGGCTTTCCAGTGAGGAGTTGGTGACTGACTTTACTTGTTGCACTCCCATGTTTTTATTCAGAGGTGTTTTTTAAAAAAAATTAATTAATTAATTAATTTTTGGCTGTGTTGGGTCTTCGTGGCTTTGCATGGGCTTTCTCCAGTTGCAACGAGCGGGGGCTACTCTTCATTGTGGTGTGCGGGCTTCTCATTGTGGTGGCTTCTCTTGTTGCAGAGCATGGGCTGTAGGTGCGCAGGCTTCAGTAGTTGTGGCACGCGGGCTCAGTAGTTGTGGCTTGCGGGCTCTAGAGTGCAGGCTCAGTAGTTGTGGTGCATGGGCTTAGTTGCTCCACGGCATGTGGGATCTTCCTGGACCAGGGCTTGAACCCGTGTCCCCTGCATTGGCAGGCGGATTCTGAACCACTGCGCCACCAGGGAAGTCCCAGAACTTGTGTTTTAATACATAAATAAGTAAATAATTTGGTTAGGATTACATGAACATGGCAAAAATGAGAACAGTGGATACACGCTTTGGACACAAATATTCCCTCTTTACTCTAGAGGCAATAGTACCTGATTTCTTAAACTTATTTATATAAATTTGGCTTTATTAAACTTGGAATTTTATTTTTTCCTTCTGCATGGTTAATAAAATTAGGTAGTTAATTCCAACATAATAAAAAGGAGCAAAACAATTATCATTTGTATTATTTGGTATTTTTCTTTTTAAGGTATTTTCAAATATATTATTCTATTACTGTTATACAGCTTACACAGGAAATAAATTTAATAAATTAATTAAAAATGGATCCACAACCTGTAATTGTGAAATGGGCCCAGGGTCTCATGGTATTGGGCCAGTAGGTATGGCCTGTAATTATGACTGCCAGGTATTGTTAGAAGTGTCCCCTGTTGTTTTTGCAGGAGTCATTGTTACCAGATCTGATTTTAACTTGGGAAGGGAGGAAAGCAGAATGCTTACAGGAAAGGAGCTGGCAAAAGCATTGAAGGAGATTGTGACCTTAAAACTTTTATTTAAACAGCTTGTTGTTTTCTGTTTTAATTCCTTTGTTCTGAAAGGGACACAGGTCCTTTTAAGAATGGGAGATGGGAAAATTCTGCAACCCATGACAAGCTGTAAAAGGTTGCTAAGGAGATTCTGATTAGAAGGGGTAGTATTTAAGTGATCTGTTACTGAGCTCTGACTTTAAAGGGAGGAAATGAAAGGAGGAGGGTGCTTTTATTTCACTCCTTTTAACTTTTAGGAAGCATGCAAAAGCAAGAATCTTCTTTTTCCTTAAGCACGGAATCACTTGGTTTGGATTAAATTAATTTGTGTGGTGTTAACATTATATTTTTAAATATTTAAGTATAGGACATTGAAAAAAGTACACAGATTATTAGGTTGTAGCTTGATGAATTTTTACAGGTAGTGATAATATTGTATTTTAATATCACTTAAATGTACTCTATTATTATATATGTCTTTGAAGAATATTATCTTAAAATGTTCGATTTCAAGTGACCATCGAAGTGATAATTTCAAAGCATTACAGATTTTTAGTTTCTGTTTTTAATTGCATGTTGCATTCCCCCACATTCTTTCCCAGTCTCCTGCTTGTTAAAACAAAAACTACGGGAAGAATTTCTTCCAGGAAGGAAGCAACCATTCTGTTTGGAACTTGTTTAGAGCAGTGCTGTCCAATAGAAATATAACGGGGGACCACATATGTAATTTTAAATGTTCTAGTAGCCACATTAAAAAATAAAATGAAACAGGTGAAATCAGTTTTTTATAATATATTTAATTTAACCCACTATTTCTGAATTATCATGTCAACATGTAATCAATATGAGAATTATTAATGAACTATTTTGTATCTTTTTTTCATACTAAGTGTTTCAAATCTGGTGTGTATTTTGCTTCAGCACTTCTCAGTTTGGGCTAGCCACACTTCAAGTGCTCAATAGCCACATTTGGTTAAAGAAATAGGGAGAAGAAGGAATGGAAATATTTAAGAAATGAGAAATTTGAAGGGACCAGAATAGTTTTAGTTCTGAATTATCTTTAAAAAATCATGAGGCTTAGTGGGGAGGCAGTAACAGAATGTTGAGGGGCTTGGTTAAATCTTGGTAAAACAGTAGATACCTATCCTCAGATATACTGAGTAGATTCTAGGTAGGCAAGGGGGAGAGAGATTCCAGGCATGAATAACTGCTAATGAAGGAAGTGATTTCAGGGGCACCTGAGTCACAGAGTTGATTACCAAGCACTTGAAGAAGCTATTGGAGACTAGAGTCCGTTTTCAACAAACATTTCTTGAGCACCTGCTGTGTCTAGGCTCTCTTCTGGGATTTGGATACCAGTGAACAAAACAGACAAAAATCTTGGCCCTCAAATATTTGCGTTATACTAGGGGTAGACAGAAAATAAATATGATAAATAAGTAAACTGTAGTATGTAGAAGGTTATGAGTGTGTTGGAGAAAAGTAATATAGAGAACTGTGGTGGGGAGCATGGTGGTAGTAGTGATGGTGGTAGGTTTGCATTTTTTAGCAAGGTGATTAGAATGGACCTCCCAAAATGGTTACAAATGAGCAAAATCTTGAAGGAGGTAAGGGAGCAAGTATCTAGATATCTGGGGAAGAGCATTTCAGACAGAGCGAACAGTAGTGCTCCAGTCTGAAGGTGGGAGAGTATCTGCTGAGCTCCTGTGATGGCAGGAGGCCATTGTGGTGGGAGCAGAGAGGAATGGGGTACCAGATCACCAGGGTAGTGCTTCTCCAACCTTAATATGCATACAACCCCACTAAGGATCTTGGTAAAATTTAGATTCTGATTTGGTTCGTTTTGAGTGGAGCCAGAGATAACAAACTCCCAGGTGCTGCTCCTGCTGATGTTAGGACCACACTTTGATTAGCAAGGATGTAGGACCTTAAAGGCCATTGTAGGACTATGTAAATATGAGACTTTTGAGATCACCAAAGGAATGAGGGTAGACAGAAAAGAGAAGGGACTAAGGGCTGAGCCCTGGAATACCACAACATTAAGAGGGTGGTGAGACAAGGAGGAACCAGTGAAGAAGCCTCAGAAGAAGTGACCAGAAAAGTAGGAGGAAAACCATATGAGGGTCATGTCCAGGACACCGAGTAACTAAAGCACATCTAGGAGGAGGAAGTGGCCTACTGTATGAAATGCTATCTAACAGGTAAGTGAGATGAGAACTAGGAATTGGTTATTGAGTTTGACAGTGTGGTGGTTGCTGACAGGCGGCGTTGGTGTAGTGGTGTGGGGGCAAAAGTCATACTGCAGTGAGTTTAAAAGAGAAAGGAAAGAAATTGGAGACAGTAAATAAAGGCAACTTATTGAGGCATTTTCCTGTAAACTGTGGGTATATCAGTTAATCTACTACATAACAAATAACTCTTAAACTTAGTGGCTTAAAACGACAAACATTTGCTCTCTCACCATTCCTGTGGGTCTGGAATGGCTTATCTGAGTGCTCTGGCTCGTGTTTCTCAGGAGGTTTAGTCAGGATATCAGCCAGGGTTGCGGTCAGCCTAGGGCTCAGCTGGGGGGCGGGGAGGGCCTCTGCTTCCACTGTGGCTCCCTCACACAGCTGCTGGCAGGGGCCTCAGTTCCTCACCACATGGCCTTCTCGTAGGCAGCACGGCGGCTGGCTTCTTGCAGAGAATGTGACCCAAGATCGAGAAGCTAGAACGTCTTTGATGCCCTAGCCTTAGAAGTCACATTCCGTCAATTGTGCTGTTTTCTGTTGGTCCTGTGGACACAGTGTGGGAGGCACTACATGAGAGAATAGGTGCCAAGTGTGGGGACTATCAGGGACCACCTGGGAGTCTGGATAACTCAGCGAGCGGGGGAGTTAGGACGATAGCTGGAGAAAAGGTGGGATTCCCAAAGTGTTCTTAGTTTTTGTTTTATTTTTGTATTGATAAAAGAAGTAACAGCATATTTGTATGTTGATCCAGGAATGATCCAGTATACAAAGGAAGACTGTTGATGCAGAATAGAGGGGAGAATTGCTGGTGAATTATCCTTGAGGGTGGGAGCTAGAGCACAAGTGAAGGACTTGGGAATCGGCATCACACAGGATGAGGACAGTCCATGTGGAGTAACAGGAGGGAAGACAGAGTCTGTGTGTATGGGAGGTGTTCAAAGGCAGTTAGACGTGATGGCAGGGGGTTTGTGGACGTGCTCTTCTGATGACTTCAGCCCTCGCAGTGACGAGCAGCAGGGTCCTTCTTGGCGTGTGGGCATGGGAGAGGAGGAGGGGAGATAGTCAGCTGGGACAGTGGGAGAGTCCATGGGCTAAGGAAATGTTGGTGGCTTCTGGGCTGCATTAGCCAGCCACATGAGAGGCAGAATTGTAAATTTAAATAAATTTAAAGCAAGATCAGTCAGTACAGTTTTCTGTTTGTTTTTTTTTTTGTGGTTCGCGGGCCTCTCACTGTTGTGGCCTCTCCCGTTGCGGAGCACAGGCTCCGGACGCGCAGGCTCAGCGGCCATGGCTCACGGGCCCAGCCGCTCCGCGACATGTGGGATCCTCCCAGACCGGGGTACGAACGAATCCGCGTCCCTGCATCGGCAGGCGGACTCTCAACCACTGCGCCACCAGGGAAGCCCCAGTTTTCTGTTTTGCTCCAGCCACATTCAGTTGTCAAAGGCAGGTGAAGAGTGGGGTTTAACCAGTGTGTGGTGTAGTCAAAGGAGGTGAGGGAGAGTGAAAAGAACATAGGATCAATGGATTGGAGATCCTGGTGGGGTCAAAAGATTATTCGAGTCAGATCCTAGAGGAAATGAACTAGAAAGCTAGAAGGAGGTTGTCAAAGAAAGGGACACTTGAAATGGAGGTGATGGAAAGTTGCACTTATTGGTAATGAGGGGGTCTGGGGTATTGCCACGGCAGTGGGTGGCACAGAAACGAGAGGCCAGGGTGTGGAAAGGTCCTGTTAACATCACCAAGAGTTGAGGGAGGAGAAGGACAGTGAAGCCGCAGGTCACGTCCTGGCACTGTGCGGGGTACAGTCACAGATGAGAGCAGCGAGGAGGGCAGGTGTGGTCTGGGACAGAAGAGGCAAAGCTGAGGAGCTTTGAGGGGGAGTCAGGGAGGTGGGCGAGGAGGCACTGTGAGAAGCAAGGAGGACATCTTCCCAATTCCAGGCCCAGCGATTTGAGAATTATTACAGAAAGGCCAGCCAGGACCAGCACTGCCCCTGGGGAGTGCAAGGTTAGAGCAAGAAGGGGAAGGGGGAGCATTCAGAGAAATTGAAGATACAGGGAACCCTTAGTTGTGCACAACGGAAGGATTTCAAGAGTTGGGGAGGGGTGGGCCCAGGCCTAGAAGAGGGGACCGTGGAGCCTCGTGGGATACGAGGTGGGGAGGTGGGTCACGGGCGCCTGTAGCTTCTGCCCCCGTTGCCATCAGTGGGGACACAGGCAGGGTGGTCTTAGTGCTGGTGCAGATCTCAGGGCAGATGGGGTGTAGGGCGGTTGGTGCTGGAGAGGAGTGCGTGGGGCTACCTGTGACACCAGCAGGTGGGAGACCCTGACTTCTCCCTGGCAGTGGAGCAGGCAACTGCTTAGGGAAAATAAAGACAACAGCCCTTCTCACCTGGGTAATGACCAGGAGAGATGGCGGGGAAAGCAAAGTCAGACTTGAGTACTTGAATTTGCTGTGTTGGTGAACTGGCTCTCTTGAGTACTTGAATTTGCTGTGTTGGTGAACTGGCTCTCAGAATAAAACAAAACAACACTGATTTCTGTGGTCTAAATACTGCCACTTGGCCAATTTTAAGCTATCAGAAGTTTAGCCAGCCAGCTTGCAAAATTCTGAAATTCTGCCCCCGGGCTCCTGATTAGTGGCTCTGGGCTCTGCAGCGCGCCGTGGGCTGTAGGGCTGACTCCGTGTCTTCTCTTTAAAATCATTTCACCCCATTTGAGAGCTTTTGAGTTAGGCAGGCCTGGAACTAGTACTAATCCTCAATTTTGCTTCTGTATAGCCCCTAACCTTAGTGAGCCCCAGTTTCCTGTCAGTAAACTGATGATATTACCACCTGTCCCTGGGGTGGTTGTAAGGATTAGAGATCAGATAGGAAAAGTGCCTAGAACAGCTCCTGGCATGGCAGATACTATTGCTATTATTATTATTGTCATCACCTTAATGTAAAACTTTGTTAAAAGGAATTCACAAAACAGATTATATACTGCATTTTTATATGCAAATGTAGGAGTAGAGATTGCAGTTAATGTTTTGGAGAGCAGTTTATCATTGAAGAGCATGGGTTTAATCCATTAATTATATTTCTAGGAACTTTTTCAAAGGAAATAACTCTGTGTGCAAAAATGTAACAAGAAGATATTTATTTGCAGAACTTTTTAAAATAATTTATTTTGTATTGGAGCATAGTTGATTTACAATGTTGTATCAGTTTCAGGTGTACAGCAAAGTGATTCAGTTATAATGCAGCACTTTTTATAAGAGAGAAAAGTTAGCATCTGTCTAGCTGTCTCACTGTTGTGCAACAGAAGACTCTACATTATTAAAAACAAATGGATGGAATAGAATTGTTTATGTGAAAAGATGGTCCATTATGGTATAAAACAGGTTATCAAATAGTAGGTACCAAATGATCCCGTTTTTATTAACAAATATGAACAGGACAAATATAATGAACTGTTAAAAGTGAGATATAGGTATATATTATATATAGATATAATCTTTTTTTTAATGTTGAAATATATATATTTTTAAAATTAGGGATTATGCTTCCATTTACTGGGTCAGGTCATAAGTGTTTTTCATTAAATTTTTTTTTCATTGAAGTATAGTTGATTTACAATGTTTTACTTTCTGGTGTATAGCAAAATGATTCATTCATATATATATTCTTTTTCATATTCTTTTCCTTTATGGGTTATTATAAGATAATGAATATAGTTTCCTGTGCTATACAGTAGGACTTTGTTGTTTATCTGTTTTATATATAGTAGTTTGTATCTGCTAATCCCAAACTCCTAATTTATTCCCCCCTTTCCCCTTTGGTAACCATAAGTTTGTTTTCTATGTCTGTGAGTCTGTTCCTGTTTCATAGATAAGTGCACTTGAATCATATTTTAGATTCCACATGTAAGTGATATATGGTATTTGTCTTTCTTTGCCTGACTTCACTTAGTATGATAATCTCTAGGTCCATCCTGTAATGTTCCTTTAGATTGCTTGTACTTTCCGAGATTTCTAATGGATATATTTTTCTTTTGTAATAAGAAAAGAGACATCATGGATATATGTTGGGGTGGAGAGGAGGTATGTGAGGTGAACATACATTTGCTTTCTTACTAGTTCTGAGTGACTCGAGCATTCTGCACCGTTTGTCCAAACTCAGACCGAGTCCTGTGACTAAGCCTGGGATGAGCAGGGGAGGCAACAAGCCATGCTCATTGCCTTAGAGCCTGGCCACAAGTCAGCGATAGTGTAGTAGATTCCCATAAAATTCAGTGTCTTTAGGGATTTCGATTATTTTCACTAGGAGAGAAAATTGAAATAGGGTTGAGGTGGAAAGCATCTGACAAGGTGACCCAAAAGAAAAAAATGTGAGACATAGGGGAAAGTTAGCAGTTCCAGGCCATCCTAAAAAGTTGAACTGCAATTTCTTTTAAAGCCTTTCCAGGAATATTGTTGAATTAGCACAATCCATTTTCAAGAAACAGGACCTTGTGATCGTCACAAGTTACTCAAGCAATTAGAAACCAGGAAATTTAATCTTATGTAAACCAGTACATGAGTCACACAAACAAATATAGTAACAAAGCTGAGAGATCCAGTGTGGTTCTTATACTAGATGACTTCTCAGATAACTGAAATATTTTCTGCAGTTTGTTTACCTTGAGCTAAGTAAAAAGCAAGTTGCATGTCCTAACAAAGTTATCTTTTATCCCATTGCTCAGCAGGTACGAGAGTAAGTCAGGTTTTTAATTATGTGTAGAGTACTAATAAAAGGGAACATTAACACTGTTAACTGTAAAAGTCGGGTAAGTAAAGGGAGAAAATAATTTACTGGTTTTAGTAAAATAAGCAGCCCTGGAAAGGAGCTAGACCAGGAGAGTAGCCCCTGAGCTAGGGAGGCGCAGAGACACCCCCTCCCCCTTCCCTCCCACTCCCTCCTCCCTCTTTCTTTCTTTCTCCTTCTCTCCCTCCTCCCTCTCTCCTTGTACCTCTCTCTTTCCTTTTCCTTCTTTCTACAAGAAAGCACCTCCCCTGTGCCAGACACTGTTTTAGGCGTTGAGAGTATAACAATGGACAAGACAGACAAAAACCTCTGCTTGTGTGGATTTATATTCTATTGTTTATAGATAACATGTAAATAAATGTATATAAAATAATATATGGTATTAAATGCTATGAAGGAAAATAAAGGAGGGCAACGGAATAGAGCATAAGTGGGCAAGGGGGTGGAGTGGACAGAGAAGAGAAGGGTATATTGTAGGAGTGAAGGTCGCTTTCATGGTGACATTTGAGCAGAGATCTGAATGGTGTGAGGGAATAAGCCAGGCAGAAGAAAAAGCAAGTGTGAAGGCACTGCACAGAGAGGTACCCAGGTGGTCACAGAACATCAAGGAGGCCAGTGTGGCTCGGGGAGGTGGTGGGGAGGTCAGCCAGGTAGCAGCTGGCTAGATCATGCAGGGCCCTGTCAGCCACAGTGAGCATCCGCAGAGTGTGTGGAAACCACTGGAGAGCTTTGTTTATTACAGCAACTAGTACTGCTCTAACTAATACAGATACTGACATACCTATTCAACAGAGATTTATTTGAGGACTGTTACATATTTAATTCCCTCTTACGTAGGAATAATTCAGCTCACAGACAATGTAATTGAATTATTACATACAGGTCTCCTTATTTTGACAATTGGTAATGTATGAGATATTTTTAATCACATTTCTGAGTTTTTTCTCTTATTTCTGGTTTGTTGTTTGGACATTTGTCCTCTAGGATTTGCTAGCAAACAAAATAATGTGATTTAAAAAATTTTTTATTATGGTAAAAAACACATAAAATTTACCATCTTAACCATTTTTAAGCATACAGTGAAGCAGTGTTAAATGTATTCACGTTGCTCTGCAACAGAGCTCCAGAATCTTTTCATCTTGAAAAAGTGAAACTCTGAACTACTAGCAGGAACTCTCCCTCCCCACAGTCCCTGGCAACCACCATTCTACTTTCTGTCTGTGTGAACTTGACTGCTCTAGGTACTTCATATAAGTGGGATCATACAGTATTTGTCTTTTTGTGGTTGGCTTATTTCACTTAGCGTGATGTCTCAGGGTTCATTCGCGTTGTAGCATGTGGCAGAATTTTCTTCCTTGTTAAGGTTGAATAATATTCCACTCTATGTTTAGAACACGTTTTGTTCATTCATTCGTTCCTTGGTGGTCACTTGGGTTGATTCCCCGCCTTGGCCATTGTAAATACTACTACAGTGGACACGGGTGTGCAACCATTGGAGAGTTTTGAGCAGTGACATGACTTGGTCTGTCTTTTTCTCAAAAAGACAGACTGCACTCTGGTTCTTCTCTTTCCCCACTAATAAGTAAGCAGAGATTTTGTGTTTATTTCTGCAAACTGTCTGGCACTCAAATATTTGAGGACATAGATGACAGAACTAAACACTGAGCTGCAAGCTCTGGAAGCCACCAAGTGATTTACGCTGTGTTAACTCACACACGTATTAGGTCAGTGGTCCTTTACTATATGGGGATCACCGACCTCATTGAAAATCTGATGAAAAATATGAAACCTTCCTCAGAAAAATAAGCACTCAAATATACTAAATGTTTACCTAAAATGTCAGTGGGTTCTTTAACTCCTGATGCCTATAGAAGGACTTCATATATAACTAGGGCATTGACTCTTTGGCTTATACTGGTGGCTTGGAGCGCTCATCCTGCAGTGATATCAGAGATCTCATAGATTCAGTCCCTGAGCAGGCAGTGCCACTTACTACAAATTGTAGGCTACACAGCATTTGCAGTTTTCATCAGCAGAACAGACTTATCCCCGCCATACACAGTAGACTGATTCCAAGTCTCCAACTGTGCATGAGTCCCTACCTCCTGGCTGCTACTGGATACAGAAGCTGAGAGACCATGACTGCAGCCCTTTTATTGCTGTTTTTCTGTTTGTTTCTGGTCCATGGAGATGCTGATCATTTTTTGAGCATGGCTATATCTCAGAAAGGTTAAAAAAAAAATTAGCTGTCATTTATCTGGAATGTGTTTGATGTGGAATGACAGTCTGAAAGGGTGAGCTCACAGTTCACACTCAGTCTAACACATGACTGAGAAATTCCCCTTCACTGGCTAGTCTCTAAGCCAGTGTATGAATTGATAGGCATTGATAGGCAAACTCAACCAAAATAGTTTTGTACTTACTATGCAGATTTCTAGAGAGGAAAGTAAAAATAAAAATTTAACGTCGAGCATTTGAGATCATTGCTTGGAAGAGATTTCTTTGTCAAAAGGCCCAAGCAACGCCTTTCGGGTATATGTTTCAGAGTTATAAAATAGAATGAAATTTAAAGTCTAATGTGTTTTTTACTGCCCTTTCCTTCCTAGATGGAAAAAGGAAAGGATTTTTGAAAAAATATTTATTTATTTGTCTGCATCGGGTCATAGTTACGGCATACGGGATCTTTCGTAGTGGCGCATGGGCTTTTCTCTAGTTGTGGTTTGTGGCCTCTAGAGCATGCGGGCTTAGTTGCCCTGTGGCATGTGGGATCTTAGTTCCCCAACCAGGGATTGAACCCTTGTCCCTGGATTGGAAGGCAGATTGTTAACCACTGGACCACCAGGGAAGTCCTGAAAGGAAGGGATTTTTATCTCATCTCTGATGTCTGTGTGAGTTAGGATGCTTTCAATTGCAAGCAACAAAAAATAGGTCAACCTTTTATGTTTGTATGTATGTATATATGTGTGTCTATGTTTATAGAAACATATTTATATGTACATATACATGTATTACAAAAGGGCCTGGAAGCAGTAGGGGCACCCCTATAACACTGAGCACTCCTAGCCACCCAGATATTGGTTTCTAAATAGCCTTCCCCACTAAAAGTAGCCAAGGTTCCTTGGAGAAATGGCAGATGCCAGGGCTGGGGAAGGAAAAATACAAGATGATCCCAGAACATCTTGTGCTGAGAAGTAAGGAAGCATACAAAACATTAGGGAGCATGTCCGTACAATGAGATAGTATTTTCCAGTAAAGAGGAACAAGTGCAACAACACAGATGACCCTCAGAAACATGCTATGTGAAAAATATCCAGACACAAAAGACCACATTTTATGTGATTTCATTTATATGAAATGTCCAGAAAAGGAAATCTGTAGAAACAGAAAATAGATGAATGGTTTCCCAGAGCTGGGATTTGGAAGGGTGGTGACTGCAAATGGGCATGAAGTTTGTTTTTTGAGTGATAAAAAATTAAAATTTGAGAATTAGATTGTGGTGATGGCTGCACAATTTTATAAATAAACTAAAAATCTCCAAATTGTATACTTTAAATAAGTGAATTAAGAAAAGGCTACTATTGGTCAAGATGGAAGTGTGGGAGGACACGGAGTTTAGCATCTCCCCACAACTCGGGTGCCTCCCGGCTGCTGGTGGAGGAATTCTGATGCCCAAGGAGACAGGAGGAACCCCAAAGTGAACCAGCAGGACATAGGGGGACAGAGGGGAGAAGAGAAGTGGAGGCCAGACAGGATCATCACCCCTGAGGCTGGGGAGATCAGGAGAGGTAGGCGGGAGGGGCCCTCTGGGTGGAGCAGGAGAGGAGTGGAGGGTGATTGCACGACCCACTTGGCCTGGGGAGCCTGCTGAGCTTCAAGACACGTATTAATCCAACAAACAAAAATTAAATTCAAATAAAAAATATTAAAAGCAACAAGGGAAAAACAAAAAATAATATACAAAGGAATCCCCATAAGGTTATCAGCTGGTTTTTCAGAAGAAACTCTGCAGGCCAGAAGGGAGTGGCAGGATATACTTAAAGTGTTGAAAGAGAAAAACCTACAACCAAGATTATTCTACCCAGCAAGGATCTCATTCAGATTCGATGGAGAAGTCAAAAGCTTTTAAGACAAGCAAAAGCTAAGAGAATTCAGCACCAAACCAGCTTTACAACAAATGCTAAAGAAACTTCTCTAAGCGGGAAACACAAGAGAAGAAAATGACCCACAAAAACAAACCCAAAACTCTTAAGAAAATGGTAATAGGAACATACATATCGATAATAACCTTGAATGTAAATGGATTAAATCCCCCAACCAAAAGACATAGATTGGCTGAATGGATACAAAAACAAGACCCATATATATACCCGTCTACAAGAGACCCACTTCACACCTAGGGACACATACAGACTGAGAGTGAAGGGATGGAAAAAGATATTCCATGCAAATGGAAATCAAAAGAAAGCTGGAGTAGCAATACTCGTATCAGATAAAATAGGTTTTAAATAAAGACTGTTACAAGAGAGAAGGAGGGACACTACATAATGATCAAAGGATCAGTCCAAGAAGAAGATATAATAATTATAAATATTTATGCACCCAACATAGGAGCACCTCAATACATAAGGTAATTGATATTTATAGGACATTCCACCCAAAAGTGGCAGAATACACTTTCTTCTCAAGTGCACATGGAATATTCTCCAGGATAGATCACATCTTGGGTCACAAATCAAGCCTTGGAAAATTTAAGAAAATTGAAACTGTATCAAGCATCTTTTCCGACCACAACACTATGAGATTGGAAATCAGTTACAGGAAAAAACTGTAAAAACACAAATACATGGAGGCTAAACAGTACGCTACTAAATAACCAAGAGATCAAAGAAGAAATAAAAAAATACATAGAAACAAATTTTGACAATGAAAACACGACGACCCAAAACCTATGGGATGCAGCAAAAGCGGTTCTAAGAGGGAACTTTATAGCAATTTAATCTCACCTCAAGAAACAAGAGAAATCTCAAACAATCTAACCCTACATATAAAACAACTAGAGAGAGAAGAACAAAGAAACTGCAAAATCAGTAGAAGGAAAGAATTCATAAAGATCAGAGAAGAAATGAATGAAATAGAAATGAAGAAAACAATAACAAAGATCAGTAAAACTAAAAGCTGGTTCTTTGAGAAGATGAACAAAATCGATAAACCCTTAGCCAGACTCATCAAGAAAAAAAAGGGAGAGGATGCAAATCAATAAAATTAGAAATGAAAAAGGAGAAATCACAGCTGACACTGCAGAAATACAAAGGATTATAAGAGACTACTACAAACAACTATATGCCAATAAAATGGACAACCACGAAGAAATGGACAAATTGTTAGAAAGGTACAATTTTCCAAGACTGAACCAGGAAGAATTAGAAGATATAAACAGACCTATCACAAGTAATGAAATTGAAACTATAATTAAAACTCTTCCAACAAACAAAAGTCCAGGACCAGATGGCTTCACAGGCGAATTCTATCAAACTTTAGAGAAGAGCTAACACCAATCCATCTCAAACTCTTCCAAAAAGTTATAGAGGGAGAAACACTCCCAAACTCATTCTATGAAGCCACCATCACCCTGATACCAAAACCAGAAAAATATATCACAGAAAAAGAAGATTATAGACCAATATCACTGATCAACATAGATGCAAAAATCCTGAACAAAATACTAGCAAACAGAATCTAACAGCACATTAAAAGGAACATACACCATCATCAAGTGGAATTTATCCCAGGGATGCAAGGATTCTTCAATATATGCAAATCAATCAAAGTGATACACCACATTAACAAATTAAGGAATAAAAACCATATGATCATCTCAATAGATG
>NC_041232.1:298377-300408 GCF_002837175.3 Physeter macrocephalus | reverse complement strand
TTTGATAAAATTCAACATCAATTTATGATAAAAACTCTCCAGAAAATGGGCATAGAGGGAACCTACCTCAACATAATAAAGGCCATATATGACAAACCCACACCAGGCATCATACTCAGTGGTGGAAAACTGAAAGCATTTCCACTAAGATCAGGAACAAAACAAGGATGTCCACTCTAGCCACTCTTACTCAACGTAGTTTTGGAAGTCCTAGCCACAGCAATCAGAGAAGAAAAAGAAATAAAAGGAATACAAATTGGAAAAGAAGTAAAACCGTCACTGTTTGCGGATGACATGACCCTATACATAGAAAAACAAGGATGTCCACTCTAGCCACTCTTACTCAACGTAGTTTTGGAAGTCCTAGCCACAGCAATCAGAGAAGAAAAAGAAATAAAAGGAATACAAATTGGAAAAGAAGTAAAACCGTCACTGTTTGCGGATGACATGACCCTATACATAGAAAATCCTAAAGATGCCACTAGAAAACTACTAGAATTAATCAATGAATTTGGTAATGTTGCAGGATACAAAATTAATGTACAGAAATCTCTTGCATTCCTATACACTAATGATGAAAAATCTGAACGAGAAATTAAGGAAACACTTTCATTTACCACTGCAACAAAAAGAATAAAATACGTAGGAATAAAGCTGCCTAAGGAGGCGAAACACTTGTACTCAGAAAACTATAAAACACTGATGAAAGAAATCAAAGCTGACATCAACAGATGGAGAGATATACCATGATCTTGGATTGGAAGAATCAATATTGTGAATATGACTGTACTACCCAAAGCAATCTACAGATTCAATGCAATCCCTATCAAACTACGAATGGCATTCTTCACAGAATTAGGACAAAAAATTTTACAATTCGTATGGAAACACAAAAGACCCAGAATAGCCAAAGCAATCTTGAGAAAGAAAAACAGAGTTGGAAGAATCAGGCTCCCTGACTTCAAACTATACCACAAAGCTACAGTAATCAAGACAGTATGGTACTGGCACAAAAACAGAAATATAGATCAGTGGTACATGATAGAATGCCCAGAGATAAACCCATGCACATATGGGCTCCTAATTTACGGCAAAGGAGGCAAGAATATACAATGGAGAAAAGACAGCCTCTTCAATAAGTGGTGCTGGGAAAACTGGGCAGCTACATGTAAAAGAATGAAATTAGAACACTCCCTAACACTGTACACAAAAATAAACTCCAAATGGATTAAAAACCTGAATGTAAGACTAGACACTATAAAACTCTTAGAGGAAAACATAGGAAAAACGCTGACATAAACCATAGCAAGATCTTTTTTGACCCACCTCCTAGAGTAATGGAAATAAAAACAAAAATAAACAAATGGGACTTAATTAAACTTAAAAGCTTTTGCACAGCAAAGGAAACCATAAACAAGACAGAAAGACAACCCTCAGAAGGAGAGAAAATATTTGCAAATGAAACAACAGACAAAGGATTAGTCGCCAAAATATACAAACAGCACATGGAGCTCAATATCAAAAAAACAAACAATCCAGTTAAAAAATGGGCAGAAGACCGAAATAGACATTTCATCAAGGAATACATACAGATGGCAAGAGGCACATGAAAAGATGCCCAGCGTCACTAATCATTAGAGAAATGCAAATCAAAACTACTATGAGGTATCACCTCATGCCAGTCAGAATGGCCATTATCAAAACATCTAGAAACAATAAATGCTGGAAAGGGTGTGGTGAAAAACTAAAACTAGAACTACCATATGACCCAGCAATCCCACTACTGGGCATATACCCTGAGAAAACCATAATTCAAGAAGAGACATGTACCAAAATGTTCATTGCAGCTCTATTTACAAAAGCCAGGACATGGAAGCAACCTAAGTGTCCATCAACAGATGAATGGATAAAGAAGATGTGGCACATATATACAATGGAATATTACTCAGCCATAAAAAGAAACGAAATTGAGTTATTTGTAGTGAGGTGGATGGACCTAGAGTCTGTCATACAGAGTGAAGTAAGTCAGAA
>NC_041232.1:292239-296727 GCF_002837175.3 Physeter macrocephalus | reverse complement strand
ATTTGCAAATGAAACAACAGACAAAGGATTAGTCGCCAAAATATACAAACAGCACATGGAGCTCAATATCAAAAAAACAAACAATCCAGTTAAAAAATGGGCAGAAGACCGAAATAGACATTTCATCAAGGAATACATACAGATGGCAAGAGGCACATGAAAAGATGCCCAGCGTCACTAATCATTAGAGAAATGCAAATCAAAACTACTATGAGGTATCACCTCATGCCAGTCAGAATGGCCATTATCAAAACATCTAGAAACAATAAATGCTGGAAAGGGTGTGGTGAAAAACTAAAACTAGAACTACCAGTGTCCATCAACAGATGAATGGATAAAGAAGATGTGGCACATATATACAATGGAATATTACTCAGCCATAAAAAGAAACGAAATTGAGTTATTTGTAGTGAGGTGGATGGACCTAGATTCTGTCATACAGAGTGAAGTAAGTCAGAAAGAGAAAAAAACATACTGTATGCTAACGCATATAAATGGAATCCTCCTCCCGCCCCCAAAATGGTACTGATGAACCAAGTTGCAGGGCAGGAATAAAGAGGTAGACATAGAGAGTGGACTTGAGGACATGGGGTGGAGGGCAAAGCTGGGGCAAAGTGAGAGTAGCATCGAAATATATACACTACCGAATGTAAAATAGTTGGCTGGTGGGAAGCAGCAGCATAGCACAGGGAAATCGACTCGATGCTTTGTGATGACCTAGAGGGGTGGAATAGGGAGGATGGGAGGGAGGCTCAAGAGGCAGGGGATATGGGGACATGTGTATGCATATGGCTGATTAGCTTTGTTGTGCAACAGAAACTAACACAGTATTGTGAAGCAATTATACTCCAATAACGATCTATTAAAATCAATCAATCAATCAATAAATAAGTGAATTTTATGGTTAGTAAGGGATACCTCATTAAGGCAGTTAAAAAAAAAAGTTATGGGATTTGTCAAAAGGACTCAGGAGTTAGCTTGAAGAAGCTCCCACTGGCCGAATCTGGTTATGTATCACAATAAATAATGACAGTGGATTAAATCTGCTATGGAATAAAATAATCCATGAGTGTATTTGACATGTAGATAAATTCATGAATAAATAAATGGGGGAGAAGGGAAAGTTCTTTTTTCCCCATATTGCCAACTAATAAATGTATAAGGGATGATGGATAGAACATCATAATTTTTCAAACATGGTAGTAATAGTTGGCTTAAGCAAGAATCACCAGTGATTATTAAGTCTGTGAAAGTTTGATGAGGCCTATGGTGTTGGCATAGTTACAGAGGAACTTCCCATAAATTATATATTGATTTCAAAGGGAAAAAGATTACTTTGGGGTAATCTGGCAGAACCACTTTAAGTGTGACTGTATTCATTTTCTATTGCTGTGTAACAATGCCCAGAAAGTTATTACCCCAAATTTAACAGCTTAAAATTACCTCATAGTTTCTGTGAGTCAGAAGCCTGGGCATGGCTCTGCTTAGGGTCTGATGACACTTTAATCCAGGGCTGGGTTATCTGGAGGTGCGACTGTGGCAGGTCCACTTCCTGCTTATGTGCTTGTTGGCTGCATTCCATTCCTTGTGGTTTAAGACTGACAGCTCCACTGTTTTGCTGGCCATTGGTGGGAGGAAGCCCTCAGTGCCTAGAGGCTGTCTCTGCTTCTGTGCAGGTGGCTTCCCCATTGTGGCCACTTGCATCCTCACAGCCAGCAAGGGAGAGGGGGCTCCAGCAAGATGGAAGTTACCTCTTATGTAACATAATCACTTACTTGCAGTCACGAACATCCTGTCATCTTTGCTCTGTTCTCTTGGTTAGAAGCAAGTCACAGGTCCTGCCCACTCTCAAGGGAGGGCACACAGGGCATGAACACGAGGAGGTTGGGGTCACGGGGACACCTGAGTCTGTCTGCCACAGTATCAAAGTCAACATCACCAGTATTGGCACAAACCACCGTGTGCCTCCTGTCCCACTGAAAGGGACACAGCACCGCTTCTGAGGTATTCTGCCAAGTGCGCGGAACCTGAGGAGATGTGAGAGAGACCAGAGTCTGGCTGGTGCTCTTCACAAGTGTCATTGTCATGCTAGGCAGAGGAACTGCCCCAGATTAAAGGAGATGAATGAGACATGACAGCAGATGGGATGGGTGACCCTGGGTTAGGAAAAATAGCAACAAAGGACATATTTGGGGGACAGTTGGTGAAACTTGAGTATAGACTGTGGATTAGGTTGTATCAATGTTAAGTTTCCTGAGTTTGATAATTGTACTATGGTCATCTAAGACAGGTCCTTATTTTTAGGAAATAAACACTACAATATTTGGAGAAGAGATGGGCATGATGTATGTAACTTACTCTCAGATGGTTTCAGGAGTTAGTGTGTGTGTGTGTGTGTGTGTGTGTGTGTGTCTGTTTGGGAGAGAGAGAACATAAAGCAAATGGGGCAGAATGTTAACTATTGATAAATTTGGGTGAAGCGTTAGGACTGTTGTTGAGACTTTTCTGTTAGTTTAAAATTATATTGAAAGGAAAAGTTCTAAAAAACTCAGACGACAAGGGTGTTTATTGGCTCAAAAGCTGGAAGTCCAGAGGGGTGGGCTTTAAGGTTGGCTTTATTTAGCAGCTCAGCAATCTTAGGAAATAGCCAGGTTCTTTCCATCCTTCCGCTCTGTAGCCCATAGTGTCAGCTTCATCCTAAAGCTGGTTGCTCTGAGGTTGTAGATGGTTGCCAGTAACAGTCAGGGCTGCATGCTTTCTCATTGAGCCAATAAATATCCTTGCCATTCATGTCAGTTTAAGTTTTTTGGAAGTTTTCACTTTGATGTAATTTTAAACTTAAAGAAAATGTCTCAAGAAAAGTCTCGAGAATTTCTGTATTTCCTTTTTCTAGAGTTACCCGCATGGGGAGATAGTCACTCCCAGCACACCTTTCTTTGTCTCCAGTTGACTCGAATACTGTGACTTGCCTGTTCCTGAACCAATCCTTGATAATGGATATAGGATTACACTGTATATTCTTCCATTGGGGAGAGTGTGTGTGTGTGTGTGTGTGTGTGTGTGTGTGTGTGTGTGTGTGTGTGTGTGTGTGTGTCTGTCTATATAAAATTTGTTTTACAGGCATGGAATTATACATATTGCTGTGGATATTGTGGATATTTTACATATCATTAAATATCTGATAATATAGCAATTATATAGCATTAAGTTGTAAGGCTGTACATTTAACCAGTCCTTTGGGGTAGAACATTAGGATTCCAGTTTTTTTTATATTATGAGTAATTCTTTGGTAAACAAACTAAATGTTACATCTATGAATTTATCATAAGGAAATATTCAGAGAAGTGGAGTAACTAGACCAAAGGGTATACACATTTTTTAAGATGACATATTTCCAAATTGTTCACCCAAAAGATTGTGCCAATTTATGATCCTACAAATGATGTGAAAGAAAGAATGTTCATTTTTCTGAACAGTCAGTGATATTTTGAGTATCAGCATTTAAGAATATTTTCTAAATGGGTAGGCAGAAATGATATCTCATTAAAAAATATACACTTCTCTGATTGTCAGTGTGATTGAACTTTTAACACCACCAACAAAAATCATATTTTTGATTATTTAAACTTTTTTAGTGATATGTTCATTCATGTCTTTTGCTTACTTTTCTGTTGCGATATTCATCTTCGTGTTGGGAGAGAGCCCATTATTTGTTATGTCATATTGTTCTGTTGTATATGTTAGCAATGTTTGTAATCAATTTCTTGGCATTTTTACATTATATATGGTATTTTTGTCCTACAAAATTTACTTTTTTTATACCTTTATTGGAGTATAATTGCTTTACAATGTTGTGTTAGTTTCTGCTGTACAACACAGTGAGTCAGCTATATGTATACATATATCCCCATGTCCTCTCCCTCTTGAGCCTCCTTCCCACCCTCCCTATCCCACCCCTCTAGATCGTCACAAAACATCGAGCTGATCTCCTTGTGCTATACAGCAGCTTCCCACTAGCTATCCATTTTACATTTGGTAGTGTATATATGTCAGTGCTACTCTCTCACTTTGTCCCAGCTTCCCCTTCCCCCACTGTGTCCTCAAGTCCGTTCTTTATGTCTGTGTCTTTATTCCTGCCCTGTCACTAGGTTCATCAGTACCGTTTTTTTAGATTTCATATATGTGCGTTAGCATACTGCGTTAGCATATTATTTTTCTCTTTCTGACTTACCTCACTCTGTATGACAGACTCTAGGTCCATCCACCTCATTACAGATAACTCAATTTCGTTCCTTTTTATGGCTGAGTAATATTCCATTGTATATGTGTGCCACATCTTCTTTATCCATTCATCTGTCGATGGACATTTAGGTTGGTTCCGTTTCCTGGCTATTGTACATAGTGCTGCAATGAACATGGCGGTACATGTCTCTTTTTGAATTATGGTTTTCTCAGGGTATATGCCCAGTAGTGGGATTGCTGGGTAGT
>NC_041232.1:272618-292131 GCF_002837175.3 Physeter macrocephalus | reverse complement strand
ATAGTGGCTGTATCAATTTACATTCCCACCAACTGTGCAGGAGGGTTCCCTTTTCTCCACACCCTTTCCAGCATTTATTGTTTCTAGATTTTTTGATAATGGCCATTCTGACTGGTGTGAGGTGATACCTCATTGTGGTTTTGATTTGCATTTCTCTAATGATTAGTGATATTGAGCATCTTTTCATGTATTGGTTGGCAATCTGTATGTCTTCTTTGGAGAAATGTCTATTTAGGTCTTCCGCCCATTTTTGGATTCGGTTGTTCTTTTTTGATATTGAGTTGCTTGTATATTTTGGAGATTAATCCTTTGTCAGTTGCTTCATTTGCAGGTATTTTCTCCCAGTCTGAGCGTTGTCTTTTCGTCTTGTTTATTGTTTCCTTTGCTGTGCAAAAGCTTTTAACTTTCATTAGGTCCCATTTGTTTATTTTTGTTGTCCTACAGAATTTTAAAAATGGATTATTTCTTTGCTCTTAAATAGGCAATAAGTCTTTTCCATACCATTGGCAGATAAATTTTCACATTTTTTTCTAGTACTTTGAAAAGTACATTTTAGTCTTACCTGAAAATTTGGGGATGGTTCAACGTGAAGGATGCTATTTTATTGTTTTCTAAGATGTTAGCTAATGATTCTTCTACTTTTCTTCACTGATTTGAAATGGAATGTTTGTTATCTATATTTATATATACTAAGGTTAATTTATGGGCTTATTTTTTGTTATTGCCCTGTTGATCATAAAGTACTAACCTTAATTTGGGCATCTATTTACAGATAAATAATGATAACTTAAAACTATGTATTTTTTCATCAAAATAGATTTTATTGATAACATTAGGTAATAATTGCATTTAAAAAGCTTATTCTGGGCTTCCCTGGTGGCGCAGTGGTTGAGAGTCCACCTGCCGATGCAGGGGACACGGGTTCGTGCCCCGGCCCGGGAAGATCCCACATGCCACGGAGCGGCTAGGTCCGTGAGCCATGGCCACTGAACTTGCGCGTCCAGAGCCTGTGCTCCATGACGGGAGAGGCCACAACAGTGAGAGGCCCGCATACCGCAAACAAACAAACAAAAAAGCTTATTCTGTCATTTAAACTTTTGTTAAATTGGTAGTTATTTTGGCTGGTGAAGTTTCATTGTTATTTTTTTTTTTTAAACCAAAAAACATATAATCAGTGATTTACGTTAAAGATATGTGGGGACAGATACAGCCTGAAAGCAAGTGGTGATAGAAGTACATTTTTTGGGGCTTCCCTGGTGGCGCAATGGTTAAGAATCTGCCTGCCAATGTAGGGGACATGGGTTCGAGCCCTGGTCCGGGAAGATCCCATGTGCCGTGGAGCAACTAAGTCCATGTGCCAACTGCTGAGCCTGCACTCTAGAACTCACGAGCCACAACTACTGAAGCCTGTGCACCTAGAGCCCGTGCTCCACAACAAGAGAAACCACTGCAATGAGAAGCCCACGCACCGCAAGGAAGAGTAGCCCCCGCTTACCGCAACTAGAGAAAGCCTGCACCCAGCAAAAAAAAAAAAAAAATACACTTTTTCTTGTATGTGGTCATTAAGATGTAATTTGAATTTTATGTACTCTCCAAAGGAGATCTTAGGCAGAAAGCAGAATATTTCTTTTAATAAAGAACCAGGAATTTAGGGAGTATTCTTGAAAGAATTATTGCTTCCAACATAATTTGAAAGGAATTTTAGGTTTGAAGTGTCTTATAATCATTGTACAATTATAATTTAGTTTGAAAAATAAATGTGTATTTTAGGAAGACATAATTATACCAAAGACATATAAGAAAAATATGTTAGGAGTAAATGATATAGATATTACTTTGTTTTCTTATTTTATACCACATATTTAAAACAATTTCAACTATACCCTTTAGTTCGGTGACTCAAGCTAGTGTCTTGTGTAGAATCCAAAGTATGTGGAGTCTCTGCCGCCTCTGCACATGCACGCTGGCCGGTGGCCCTGGCTCTCCTCACCGCCGCCTCCCCTCCGGTGCTGGGCTGGATGGGAATGAAGGTGGGGAGCCGGGGGCAGGGAGGGCCACACACCGAGCTATGCAGTCATCTGGTCATCTGTGCCATTTGAGTCCACTCTTTTCCTCTTCTCCAGCCTGCATAGTTAGTTATGCCCTCTGGAAAGCAGAGCAAAGAAGTTAAGCAGCTGTTGCAGGCAGGTGAGCAGATGTTAAAAAAAAAAAAATATGGTGGGACCCATATCTACTCTGCTTTTTTGAATACTCTGAGTGCAAGAGAAGCCAGCTGTGGAGGTTGTTAGTTTTTAATTCTCAGCAGATTATCACTATGCAGAGTTTCCTTTTTTTCCAAACATTCCTTTAATCAGTTGAACTATTTTGGAGGCCCTGAGATGAAACCATTTGTTTGGCAAATGCTGAAAAATGGCAGGTGCAGAGATAGTAGTACAGCTTCTCCTTAGTTTTTGGCACCAGTTTGGAGAGGAAAGCTGTTCTGGCTCATACCTGTGGGTGAGTCTTCAAGGTCTATCAGCAGGGGTTAAAGCAGAGCCTGGTCACTCCCTGTCTCACCCCAGACGTCTCTTACCTGTGGGTGGTGCCTGATTCGCTGGGATTTCACACCTGACAGCTTCTTTAGTTCTTCAGGCTTCTTTAGTTCTTCAGGCCCAGAAAGAGCGGGAGTGGCCCCAGTGGGTGGGCTCTCTTCCCACCGGGGACTGCAAATAAGCCAGGTGGTTGAGATAACTGTGTGTGTGAGAGACAGACAGACTAAAGTTGCAAAAATGAAATGAAGAGTAGAAGTTTTTAGGTAAGAGATGATGCAAATGGGGTACTTTGGTTATTGTAAAGGAGCAAAGGAAGAAAGACAGGAAGGTCTGTGTCACGAGCTGTTGTTATTGGCTAGAATAAAGTAATAGGGTAGTGAGGATTGGAGCAGGCTTTTTGTGGTCACTCCTTCCAGGCAGAGGAGGAAATAGGGAAGGGGTAACAGGCAGTGCATTCCTGCACCTATGCTGTTAGGGTCTCATCTCCACATTGATCTTAAAGAACATGCAATAGACGGTTACAAAATCAATGACAAAAGTCGTATCTCCCAGCTGTGTGTTTTGTGAATTGACACATCATTTAAAATATTAATATTAACCATGTGTTAACAAAATTAGGTGTGATTTTAAATTAGGTTCAGTGCCACAGTCATTGTAATATATGAATTTTATACAAGCCATGGATTTCTCCTACTAATGACGTTTCAAGTGAATATCTGACATGAGTAATAAATTACAATTGTTTATGTGATTTACACTTAGGATATTTCCTGTTTCTCTTTGAACTTTGTAGGAAAAAAGATTTCTTCCTAAGTTTGTGTGTAACAGAGGTTTAAATAATCAAAGTGGCTAGATTGATACTTATATTTTATTGTTCCTACCTTTTTAAAAGAAAACTGGAAGTGGTATGGTGAAGGAGAAAAATGAAATGTCTGTGAAATGAAAAAGGCAACATAAGTATAGGAAATTAAAACTATTTCAAGAGTTGGTGATGAGTTTTTTTTTTTTTTAATTTTATTTTATTTATTTATTTTTGGCTGCGTTGGGTCTTCGTTGCTGCACGCGGGCTTTCTCTAGTTGTGGTGAGCGGGGGCCACTCTTTGTTGCGGTGCATGGGCTTCTCATTGCTGTGGCTTCTCTTGTTGCCGAGCACAGGCTCTAGGCACGCGGGCTCAGTAGTTGTGGCTTGCGGGCTCTAGAGCGCAGGCTCAGTAGTTGTGGCGCACGGGCTTAGTTGCTCCGTGGCATGTGCGATCTTCCCAGACCAGGGCTTGAACCTGTGTCCCCTGCATTGGCAGGCGGATTCTGAACCACTGCGCCACCAGGGAACCCCTGGTGATGAGTTTTTAAGGTGAAAGCAAAGGGAAAATTATTGTTTTGGTTTATTTGGCAGATGAAATAAGAGCAGACTCTAGCCTTCTTTCCTGGCTTTTATTTTGCCCTTCAATTGTTTTCTTTCACTGAAAGATGGGTGATATTGGGCTTCCTCTTTTCTGGCTATTTGGCTTTAGTAGAAAGCTCCCTGTCCCTCCACAGTCAGACCCAGCTGCGTGTCTGCCCTTGACAGCCCGGAGTGAGACTGTCTGACCCGCTCTCCTGGGCGGGCCATTGTGCAGCTCCCACAAAGGCTCCTTGTAAGGCAGGTTTAGTGTGTCAGCCCTGCATTGTGAGCCTGGTTGGGTCTGTGTAATTGCTGTCTCCTCCAATCCCTCCCCACCTTTATTTTCTTGTGGCAAATTGATCAGAGTGATGTGGGATAAATGTGACTCACTGGGTACATGAAGCACATTTTTAAAAATTGAGGTATTGTTAATGCACAATGTTATGTAAGTTTCAGGTATACAATGTAGTAATTCACAATTTTTAAAGGTTATATTCCATTTATAGTTATTATAAAATATTGGCTATATTCCCTGTGTTGTACTATATATCTTTGTAGCTTATTTTATACATAGTAGTTTGTACCTCTTAATCTGCTACCCTTATCTTGCTCCTCCCCCCTTCCCTATTCTCACTGGTAACCACTAGTTTGTTCTCTATATCCGTGAATCTGTTTCTTTTTTGTTAATATTCACTAGTTTGTCGTATTTTTTAGATTCCACATATAAATCACATTACACAGTGCTTACCTTTCTCTGTCTGACTTATTTCACCCAGCATAATGCCCTTCAAGTCCATCCATGTTGTTGCAAATGGCAAAATTTCATTCTTTTTTATGACTGAGTAGTATTCCATTGTATATATGTACCACATCTTCTTTATTCATTCATCTGTTGATGGACACTTAGGTTGCTTCCATATATTGGCAATTGTAAATAGTGCTGCTATGATCACTGGGGTGCATGTATCTTTTCAAATTATAGTTTTGGGGTTTGTTTGTTTTTTCAGATACATATCCAGGAGTGGAATCGCTGGTCATATGGTAGTTCTGTTTTCAGTTTTTTGAGAAACCATAAGGCACATATTAAGAGCAGCTTCTGCAGTGCCAGAAGTGGTATGCTTGTCTTACAGCTCTGACCTTCTGCAAGTATTTGTCCTCAGTGCTTCTGTAGCACTTTGTCGTCTCTGCTAAAGTTCCCTCACCCTGTCGTGCTTTCTGTTTGCATGTCTGTCTTCTCTGCTTGATTGTGAGCCCTTTTAGGGCAAGGACTGTGCCTCATTTATCTTTTTTTTTTTTGTCATGAATGTTCAAAACAACTTTATTCATAATAGTCAAAAACTGGAAACAATCCAGCTGTCAACCAACTGGTATATCCACATCATGGATGTTACTCAGCAAGAAAATACTGATACACACAACAACTTGGATGAATCCCCAGGGAGTTATGCTGAATGAAAAAGCCAATTCCAATCTAGAGACTGTCATACAGAGTGAAGTAAGTCAGAAAGAGAAAAACAAATATCATATATTAATTGCATATATGTGGAACCTAGAAAAATGGTACAGATGAACCGGTTTGCAGGGCAGAAATTGAGACACAGATGTAGAGAACAAAAGTATGGACACCAAGGGGGGAAAGCCGCAGGGGGCTGGTGGTGGTGGTGTGATGAATTGGGCGATTGGGATTGACATGTATACACTGATGTGTATAAAATTGATGACTAATAAGAACCTGCTGTATAAAAAAATAAAATAAAATTCAAAAATTAAAAAAAAAAAGGTTTTTTTCAAAGCTTATATTGCATAGAAAGTCATCCAGGAGACTGATAGAAGTGGTTGTTTCTGAGAAGGTCTGGAAAACTGGGGGTCTGGGGTGGGAGGGGGACTTCCTGTGTATTCTCTTGTACTGTCTGAACTTTTTTTCATCATGAATTTGTATTAACTTTCTTTCTAATATGCATTACTTTTTAAATTTTTTAAAAACACTTTTTAAATATTAAGTTTTAAAATAAAAATACTTAAAGAATAAAAAAATAAAATAAAATAAAAAAAAGAAAAAAACAATTCCAAAAGGTTATTAATGATTACATTTATATAACATTTCTGAAATGACCGAAGGATATAAATGAAGAACAGATGAGTGCTTGTCAGGAGTTAGGAGTGAGGGAAGGTGCAAGAGGGCAGGGGGGTGGGTATAAAAGGGCAACACAAGGGATCCTCCTGGTGATGGAACTGCTCTGTATCTTGACTGTGATGGTTCACACAGGAACCTGCACACATGATAAAACTGAATAGAACATGTGCCTCATTTATCCTTGTATCCATATTTCAGTGCCTGGTAAAAGGCAGGCATTCAGTAAAGGTTAGTTGGATAATTGTTTTAAAAACACATATACAACTCTAGGTGTCTGCTGTTTGCCAGAGCCAGCAATAGAAATTTTTAAAAAAAATTTATTTATTTTTGCCTGCATTGGGTCTTTGTTGCTGTGCATGGGCTTTCTCTAGTTGCGGCGAGAGGGGGCCACTCTTCGTTGCAGAGCATGGGCTTCTCATTGTGGTGGCTTCTCTTGTTGTGGAGCACGGGTTCTAGGCACGTGCATGGGCTTTCTCTAGTTGCGGCGAGAGGGGGCCACTCTTCGTTGCAGAGCATGGGCTCTAGGCGCACGGGCTTCAGTAGTTGTGGCTCGCGGGCTCTAGAGCGCAGGCTCAGTAGTTGTGGCGCACGGGCTTAGGTGCTCTGCGGCATGTGGGATCTTCCCGGACCAGGGCTCAAACCCGTGTCCCCTGCGTTGGCAGGCGGATTCTTAACCACTGCGCCACCAGGGAAGTCCCCAGTGATAGAAGATTTACCCATGTAGTTTTCTTTAAATAATACTTGGCCCTATGGAAGGGCTTCTAATCTACTTTGGATTGTTTATACTAACTTCTATAATAAGTGGGAAAGGTTAGAAAATAAAGATAAGCAAAAAAAAGAAAAAAGTCAACTGCAACCCCATTCCCCAATTATGCTGTTAGCATTTTTTAATTTTATCTTTACTCCCATGGAGATTTGTATGTTTTCCATAAGAGTTATATCACATGTGAACATATTGGTTTGCAACCTGATTTTTTTGTCTAGCTAGCTCAGTGCATAATAGATGCTCGATAGATACTTGTTTAAATAATACTTTCCGTGTTATCAAATATATTTTAGCATCATATTTTATGTTTGCATAGTGTTCTATTATATGGATATTTATTCTACTTTCTCGATATTCTATTATATGGATATAATTTATTTAACCAATCTTGCATTACTCAATGTTTAGGGTAGTTATTTATTCACTTAATATTTAGTCATGCATGTCTCTCTCATTTCATCCCTTTCCCATCCTATTCTTTACTTTGGTAATGTTGATCCACCTTTAAGGCTTTGAAAGCTTCGTCTTTCTTTCACTTCCAGATATTTGCATTGCTCTTCCTTCTGCTCATAGCACACTTCCTGCTTTGCCTAGCTAAGCCTAAGCTTATTATTCCTTCTTGGAAGTTTTCTCAGACTGAATTAGTTGACCCTTCAGTGTGCTTGATAGGTGGCGTTTTGTACTTACTCCTGGAAGCACTCAGTCTGCTGTATTTTAATTGCATACTTTCTTAAGTGTGTCTCCCACTAGATTATGAACTCCTTCAGGAAAGGGACTATGTCTTATTTCCGATTGTATTTCTCAGCCCTAAGTGCAGTGCCGGGTATATAGGACGAACTTCTTGGTAAATATATTTTTGAATGAATGAATGCATGAAAACCCCCTCAGTTTCCAATGTTCATCATTAAGTGATGATCTTTAACAATCTTGTATTTTTATTTATCAGATAAGCATGATAATTAATAATACCTTTTATTTGTAAAGTGGTTTTTAGTGTACAAAATATTTTCAACTCTTATTTTGTATTCTTAAATTTATTGGTATTATGGATTGTGAATGAATTGATCTGTTATTTGAATACTTAATATATTAGTCTTTATTGATAGTTAAGCAGTAATGTTAGTAATTCTCATATCTGCAGTCTTAACTTTTCTAAGTAGAGAATTTGCTTTCTAAACAAATTTCAGTTAATAGTTTATATTATTTATATTTTAAGCCTGTTTTAAGTAGTAATTAGATATAAACTCTGATGAAACTTTTGTAATTATGGTATTATTTTGATTTAAAACTATAGCATGAAGCTGAAGGCTCTTATTTTTTTGTATCTAATGGCTCATAACAATTGGGCTTTGATCAGGTAACAAGAAAAATAACCATACAACAAATATTTGGATATGGGTCAGAGAACCTAATAGTAGCAGAAAATGAGAGCACTTGATTAGGCTTATAAGATAGTAGTAGTGAATGCTTCACAGTTCTCTGTATTGTCATTAATTGACAATTATCCTTTCTTTTCCTTCTTTTTTCATCTTACTAACTCCTTCCAGTAGTGATCCCACTGGGAAGCAGCACAACCTTGGGGTGAGGGCAGCCCTGGTGAGGTCCCCAGAGGAACTTTGTCAGCCGCTCTGCCGTCTCCCCACACAGCAGTCCCGTTGCCATCGTGGTGAGCGTAGACGATGGTGTGTGCAGACAGGCGCGGGCTGGGAGCCGCTGCTCTGCAGGAAGACTGCTGGGGTGGAAGGGACACCAGGCGTGGGGTCTGCCACTGATTGGTTGTGTGAATTTAGGCAGGTTGTCCTACCTGTCTTCACCTTCATCTTTCTTTCTGGAAAAGAAAGGAATTGGATTAGATGATCCATAAACTCAGAAATGATCTGATTTTTCTGATGACCAAATATACAGGAAAAATCTTGCCCTTGAGAGAAGACACATGAATGAGAAAGGGGATTATTCCTTTGTGTAAAACGTGATAATATTACGTTTGTTTAACAGATTATTAGCATTTTCATACATTGTAGAAGCCCTTCAAATGAATCTTCAGTAATTAAAAACTGCTGACAATTCTTTATTATCTCAGAATAAGGAAGATCCTGGTGAATTCTTTTCTTTATATTCAAGCTTTTGAATCTAGGACAGTGATCTCATCTGGCCTCATTGTTTTAAATATCATCTCAGTGCTGACGACTTACAACTTGATATCTGTAACCTGCATTGCTCCCCTGAAATTGCCTGCCAATTTACTGGTCTTCTGAGAAATCTAATGGGCATCTCAAACTTAATCTGCCTAAAACTGAATTCCTGATCCCGTCCCCACGAAACCTGCTATTCCTAGAGTCTTCTATATTTGATCAAGACAGAAACTTTGGTGTCCTCATTGATTCCTGATACAACCAGGAGCTGCCCACCTCTCGCCAGCACTCCTTCCTCCTGCCCTTATTCTGCTGGAGTCTCAGAGCCAGAAGCTCTCAGTTTTAGTTGTAAGTTATGTCACTGTCATTCCTCTACTCACAACCTTCAGTGGCTCCCTATCTCCCTCAGCGTAAAAGGCAGAGTCCTTAGAGCAGTCGGCAAGGTCCCGTGTGCCTGGTGCTCCATTACTTCTCATTCATACTCTCGCTTGCTTTTCTTCAGACATACTGGCCACCTTGCTGTTGACAGAACATTCCAGGCACACATCCTCCTCAAGGCCTTTGCACTGGCTGTTCCTTCTGCCCGAAACTCTCTCCTCAGATATTCACATACTGCCCTCTCACCTCCTTCCAGTTGCTCCTGTGTAACCATCTGGTGTAAGGTCTACACTGACTGTCCTGCTCACATTGCAGGCTGCTCCCACCACCACCCTGGCACTTCACACGGCATTTTCCCCCACAGAACACAGCACCTTCTAATAATACTGTAATTTATTTATTAGTCTTGTTTGTTGTCTCTCTTTCTTTCTTCTAGAATGTCGGCTTTGGAGGGCAGGGACTTTTGTCTGTTTGTTTCATTGCTATGTCAGTGGCTTTGTGATATTTGGCAAATAACTTAATCTGTAGAATCTCTTTTCCCATCTGTAAAAATAGAGATGATAATGAGGGGTTATATATTGTTTATAGGTACCGTTTTGACTGAGTACTCCCCAGTGAGTGTATATTAAAGCTGAAGAGGTCATGGGCGTTGCATAACCCATTTCACAAACTGTATACAGTAGTGTGTGCAGAAGGAGGTCCTTGACTCAAGCAGGGTGCTGTGTGGCCCGGGAGGCTGCAGTGCTCCTGCTGCTAGTGCTGCAGGGGCCTCCCTGGGGGTCTTATCACTCCTTCTCTCCCTGCTGCTGCCGCACAGATGGCTGTGGAGACTCCGCAGGGCCCGTGCTGCCTTCCTTGGCTCAGGGCTCCGACGGCTCTGGGGTGGGCGTGGGGCTCAGACTACTTTTGCACTTTCTTTTCTTTTCTTTTTTTAACATCTTTATTGGAGTATAATTGCTTTACAATGGTGTGTTAGTTTCTGCTGTATAACAAAGTGAATCAGCTATACATATACATATATCCCCATATCCCCTCCCTGTTGCGTCTCCCTCCCCTTCTACCTCTCCCACCCCTCTAGGGGGTCACAAAGCACCGAGCTGATCTCCTTGTGCCATGCAGCTGCTTCCCACTAGCTATCTATTTTACATTTGGTAGTGTTTATATGTCAATGCTACTCTCTTACTTCGTCCCAGCTTAGCCTTCCCCCTCCCTGTGTCCTTAAGTCCATTCTCTACGTCTGCGTCTTTATTCCTGTCCTGCCCCTAGGTTCTTCAGAATCATTTTTTAGGAGTTGCCTTTTAGAATGACATTTTCATTGTTACATAGGAAAAATGTTACTAAGAGAGGCAAGATTAAAATATCCTAATATCCCAACTAGTCCTGAAAGTGTATTTATTATGCATCTAAGCTTTTAAAAATGCAAATCTCTGTTCTTTATCAATATAAATTTGCTTTATGGAGATAAATTGAATATGAACAGACAATGGAAAAGTACTTTTTTTTTTTTTTTTTTTTTTTGTGGTACGCGGGCCTCTCACTGTTGTGGCCTCTCCCGTTGCGGAGCACAGGCTCCAGACGCGCAGGCTCAGCGGCCATGGCTCACGGGCCTAGCCGCTCCGCGGCATGTGGGATCTTCCCGGATCGGGGTACGAACCTGTGTACCCTGCATCAACAGGCGGATTCTCAACCACTGCGCCACCAGGGAAGCCCAAAAAGTACTTATTTTGATAACCTAATATCATTGTCACATTAAACCACTCTCTATGTAGCAAGGTTAATTTAATCCTTAAAGAAATGTGTTCCCTGCTTCCCTCTTTTGACACAGATGAGCGTGAGTGTTGAGGTGGTGGCTGTGACTCCATTAGAACCAGCAGGAGCTGGCAGTTGGTTATTAGCAGCTGTCCTTGCCCTGACTCTTCTCAGGTTGTCCTTTTTTGTTTGTTTTTTCAGTTTAGCACAGAAGCTTTTTGCTTCAGAAGTTATGAGGTGTGAACCACTCAGAATGAGCTCATCTTTCATAAGAGCAACTTCAGTAGCCCCCGGGGCTGAGAAAGACATTTCATGTATCGTGGAAATTTTTGTGCCTCTTCTGTCCTGTCTGAGTGCATGTTTGAAGAGAGGTCGTAGAAGGAGTATGCCTGCCTTCTCTACAGAAACCCCAAAGGGACAGGCCACCTTCAGACCTCCTCCCTCGGTCCCCAAGTGGTGTGATCTGTGGTCACGAGTGTTCCTTCTTTTTCGCTTGCTGTTTTGGCTTTAGCTCTGTTGCCTTTGACTGTGTGAATAGAGCTGCACGGTGGTTAAGTTCATGGGCTTTGAGGCAGACCTGAGTTTGAGTTCTGGCTCTGTTGCTTACTGAATCTCAGTTTTTTCATCTTTTGAATTGGGAGGGGGTAGTATGCATACTGCCTGTTTAATGGTACTGTGATGAGAATTCAGTAAGATGTGCATGAGAATGTTTAGCCTAGGCCCCTGCATGTATAAATAAGCTCAATACATGTTAGCTATATGATAAAAATCTACTTCAAGCTGCATTTCTGTTTTCACTCTTTTAACAAGACTATGAATAACTACCCGTGTTCTCTGCTGGGTGCTGAGAATACAACAGTGACCAAAACAGGTGTGAGCCTGACCACACTGAGTCCAGTGAGAAAGATGGTTGTGCCATGGAACTTGTCAATTATTAGAAGCAAGCTTTTTACCTAATCTCAAGTGGAAAAAGAAACTTAAATTGAAGCAGGGATAAAGTTTTAAATTGAAAGCTTAATAAAGAATTCTGAAGTTAAAAAAAAGATTTAGGAAAATCAGTGTAGTTTTCCAGAGTTTTGAATAAAAGTGCTTACACAAGCTGACAGATTTGCCTGCAAGGACAATTAGTAGGTCAGCACTAGACAAGTAAGGAAGGGAGGAGAAAGAACGAGGTCTGTGAAGTAGACTGGAGCAAGTCCACGGAGCTTTAAAAAAAAAAAAAAAAAAAAAAAAAAAGTGGGACAAGGAGAGCAATTGTGAGTTGTAAAGTGAAGTCAGTAGTTTTCCAGCACAGAAGCCATAACCTCCGGTGGCAGAATCAGAATTTAACAACTGGTTTTGAAAGAAAGAGTATTCGGTTTAGAAATAAAAACCTCTGCTATTAAACATGTGATAATCATATTCATATTTTGGTAGCCTATTTGTTTTAGTAATATGTAAAAGTATGCTATTAACTCTAAGTAGTACTTTTTTTTACATTGTAGTAAGGTTTACTGTAGTGAACATGTTGAGTACATTGATACGTTTACCTGGAAAAATCTTAATGCAAAAAATTTTTATCTAATCTCCTTTTTTCTCTGTTAAAATTAGGCAATTTTAGAAACAACTCAACAGTCATTAGCTGATAAATGGGTGAATAAAATGAAGTACCTTCACACAATGTAATGTTGTTTGGCAATAAAAAGAAATGAAGTAGTGACACATGGATGGAGCGTGTAGTGAGACATGCTAAGTGAAAGAAGCTGGTCACAAAAGATCACATATTATATGACTCCATTTGTATGAAATGTCCAGAATAGGTAAATCTATAGAGACAGAAAGTAGTTTAATGGTTGTCTACTGGAGGGGAAGAGGATGGGGTTGGGGAAAAATGGTGACTGCTAATGGGTCTGGGGTTTCTTTTGGGGTGATGAAAATATTCTAAAATTGATTGTGGTCATGATTACATAACTCTGTTAATATATGAAAAACCACTGAATTATCCACTTTAAATGCGTGAATTGTGTGGTATGTGATTATATCTTAAGAAAGCTGTTAATTTTTTTAAAAATTAAACAATTTTAAGGAATTCCTAACTTCAAAAAGCAAAAGTGTTGAATAGATCATTTACACTGAGCTGGATTCTCCCTAATACCTAAGTCAGGGGACACCAACTCCAGTGCATGCTGGTCACTTAAGGAGTCGTTACAGTGTGGAGTCCCAGACCCTCCCTTGCAGGTTCTAATTCAGCAGGACTGGGAAGGGTTGGGACTCTTTTTAACTGGTACCCCAAGGAATCAGCTGTTCTCTGTATCAGAAATTGAGAACGACTCAGGGAGAGGGTTCTCTTAGAATGTTTTCCTGGGTCTGTTGATCCAGCCTTTGTTTTTATTCAGTTGCTCTGGCTGCCTTATGAGTACTAAGATATATATTTAGCAATTTATTTAGAGTTTGAAATTACATCAGAACCACTCTAGCATTGCCTTATTACAGACCAGGCAGCTGAAGCCAGGGAAGTTAAATTTTTTCTTGATAGTCTCAGAGCTACTAAGTGGGAGAATTGGAATCCAGATTTTGGTCTGCTTTTGCCCAATCCAGCAGTCTTTCCATTTGTCTTGTAGAATCTTATTTTGTATATAATAATCCCTTACCACCCCATGACCTCCACAGATTAAGGTACTACCTGCTTTTTAGTGGCTCTGCCTCTTTATTGGCTCTGTGACTTTGAACAAATTGCTTAACTTCTCTGTGCTTCAGTTTCTTAATCAGAAGGAAACAGGGTAAGAATAAGGCTTACTTGATAGAACTGCTGTGATGATTTAATGATACAGAGTATACGTGGAGTGCTTGGCGTAGCCACTGGCACACAGTTCATGCTAAGTAAATGTTAGCTGTCATTTCTAATAATATACTCAGACAGTATTTGCTTTCTTTAAGGGTCTAGATTCAGGAATATCTTTAAAAGGACAGTTAAATGAAATATGCATTTTCTCACCATATCTACATTATAATTTTTCTGACAGGCCTTATAATTTTTCTGATGATAAATCCAGAGCAGTGATTATCAAATTTATTCAGAGGATGGAGCCATCATGCTTGTTATAGAACACATGATAAGCTGTCTTATAAACTCGAAATAATTTTACTAGCAGAGAATGGCTTTATTTTATCTATATAGTATAACTTCCCTTTAAGCGTACACATCCATGAGAATGAAGCCTAATCAACTCCTTGTAAATAGATGTTATTTTAAATTTGCATGTTGTTAATTTGTTTGATCATCTGCTAGTAAAAGTGTATTAGATGGATTTGAGAGAATTGTCTTCATTAATTCAAGGATTTCTGTGATTTAGAAGAGGCTCTTATTCTTGGATCTTGGTGGCATGATGCTTCATTCCAGCCTGTGGGATACCAAGGTAACCTGGGATCTTGGTTCAAGAACCATTGTTTTATGGGCATAGGAATGAATGTAGGCATGGGTCAAACCAAATTTGTTGTGCGAATAACAGTTTACTCTATAGGGCTTAATGTTTTAGGATTATGGTGGCAAAATAACTGAGTTGTGAAAAATGATTTTTACGTTTTTTTGTAATTTAAAATTTATAAAAGTAATATAGGCTCTTACAAAAAATTCATATAATACAGAAAGAAACTGTTTGCCAAGCTCTTCTAGTCTCACTTACCAGAGGTAACTGTTAACAGTTTGTATATTCTTCTAGATAAATGTATATGTATACACAGGCATATATGTTTATTATACACATATTTCTTTTGTATATCAGTGTTTTTATGCAGCTGCCTTTTAAACCATAATACATGCTGGGCATCTTTTTACGTATTGATACACGTAGAGCTGCCTCATTGTGTACCTCATTGATGGAACACTAACAGGTTTGAAAGCTGAAGTATGCTAGGCACTGTTCTAAGCTCTTTGCATATATTGTTACCTTATTTTATCTTCACAAGAACCTTATGAAGTAGGTACAGTTATTATCCCCATTTTATACATGAGCTGACAGGCATAGAGATATGTGAGGCAACTTTTCCAACAACACACGAGTAATGGAGCCAGGATGTGAACCCAGGCAAGTAACTTTAGACACTGCCCTTTTAACCAAAACATGACATTTCGCTATGGACAGACATCACATTATTTTCCGTTTTTCATTATAACTTTTTATTTATTTATTTATTTATTTATTTATTTAATTTTTGGCTGCGTTGGGTCTGTTGCTGCGCGTGGGCTTTCTCTGGTTGGGGCGAGCAGGGACTACTCTTTGTTGCGGTGCGCGGGCTTCTCATTGCAGTGGCTTCTCTTGTTGCAGAGCTCGGGCTCTAGGCTCGCGGGCTTCAGTAGTTGCAGCACGCAGGCTCAGTAGTTGTGGCTCGTGGGCTCTAGAGCGCAGGTTCAGTAATTGTGGCGCACTGGCTTAGTTGCTCTGCGACATGTGGGATCTTCCCAGATCAGGGCTCGAACCTGTGTCCCCTGTATTGGCAGGCAGACTCTCAACCACTGCGCCACCAGGGAAGCCTGACAACTTGAATTTAAATTGCTAACTGAATCAAGCATTTAAAGGGTTCTTAAACACTGCGCCACCAGGGAAGTCGCACTATAACTTATTTTTTTGTAAATTTTTTATTAAATTTTCTAGGCTTTACCTTATTTTTATATGGGTGGAAGGAATAACTAGCTTTCAGCAAAAGAGAGAATTATCTGAATTTTCTTTCTGAATTATATTTCGCTATGACATCTAAATTGTTGCTGCTGTCATTGAAAGCCTTCTGTCTGGTGGGACCCTAGCTATCCCTTTCTCTTCTCTCCATCTCTCAAAGTTTCTTAGTTTTCCAGTTTCTCTAACTTTTGCTTTTCTAATGAAAAATTATGCTTATTCTTTGAAGGGTGACATGTTTTACTACTCCAGTGTCACACACAAGCATGTACCTGTGTGTATGTATATGTTTTCCATTTGGCTGGTTCATCATATTATTCAGACACTCTTCATCTTAATTTTTTTGTCTCTTTTCTAAGTTTCTGAAGGAAATGTTTTAAAATTTCCTATTGTGACTAAGGACTTATGATTTTCACTTTGTAATTCTGACAGTTTTAGTTTTAGGTAAAATATTTGTGGTTATATTTTAAGGCTATATTTTTTGGTACATGCAAGTTCATAATTATTATTTTTTGAGATGCCCCGTTTTACCCTTTTAAATACTGCTTTCCTTAAGTTCTCATTTTTGGATATTAACATTGTTACTGTGGCTTTCTTCTGATTTGTATTTTTCTGGAATGCACGTTTCCCTCCTTTTATTTTAAGCCTTTCTGTGTTGTTTTGTTTTAGGTGTATTTGTGGTGAATAATATGTTGCTAGATTATCTCTTTTTTAAATCTCATCTGAGAGTCTTTTTCTTTTTATAGACATGTTTCACCTGGTTACATTTATTATTATTTCTGATATATTTGAACTCATTTCCTTTATCTTATTTTGTGTTATTTATTTGTCACGTTTTGATTTAGATCCGCCAACCCCCTTTTCCTACCTTTTTGAAAAATCACATATGGCCATATCAGTCATGCACTCCTACATGGAAACATTCAGCTAAAATAGTAAAGCTGCTGCCTCTTTTTAGGACCTGTACTCTCCAGTTTGCCACAGTCCTCACGTGGATGTTCAGTATATCTCTGTGACCCCTGTACTAAGTTCCATGAGTGTAGGGTCCAGACTATGTCTGTTTCCTTTACCACTGTACCCCTAGCACCAGGCATGATACCTGGTACATAGGTGCTCAGTGAACATTTATTGAATGAATCAATTAATGGATAGGTGATTATTAGAATTATCTAGGTAGCTTTAAAATGTACTCATACCTGGCCCCATACCCTGGAGATTTTGATTTGGTAGGTCTGATATGGAGCCTGGATACATATGCTAAGAAACAAACAAAAAATTCCACCAGATAATGTGATTATCAGCTAGATTTGGAGTAATCTGGACTGATGTTTTATGGACTTTTTTTGTCTTGAGACAACTTATGACTCTTGATATAGTTAATAATTGTGAAGTGAAACACTGATCCCCTAAAGCAAGGAAACGTACCACATTTTAGCGCGCTCTCTCTCTCTTTTTTAAGTTATACCTGGTTATCACCATTTGAATAACACTAAAGCAGCAATGGTAAATTTTTCCTTTTTTCTCAAATAATTCTTTCAGCTTTCCTGCATCTTTTTCATGTGCCCTACAGGAGATGGTTGGGCTGAACATGCCTCTGGGCCTTTATATCAACAGTGTCAATTATTGGAAACATTCGGCAGAGGGATGAAAGCCCAGAATGAGTGTCTGGGCTGGTGGTCTTAGGCTTCTTCCTGTTTTTAAGATACTGATTCTCTTAGCTGACATTCATCATGGTTTATAGTATATAGAACTGACTAGGATTCAGAGGACTTGATTCTGATTTTTGTTTACTCTCTTGTATGCATGATATTGTTTTGAGTTGTCATTTGTGGAGTAAGGAAATTAACTTACTTTCAAGGAGCAAACTTCGTGGGAATGTGAATCTTTTAGATTTGCAGAAAATTGTTAGTGAAACCTATAATTGAAAAAGTAGTTCTTCAAGTCCCTTGGCTGTATTCTGAAACTAAGCGTTTAGAACATTAGTCTCTCCTAATGAATTTTGATTCAGTAGATATAATTAAGGAAAAATATTAGTGGGGACGGTGTTTTCAGATTTAATCAAGTTAGAGTTTAAAAAAAAGTGTGGCTTTTTGCTTTTTTACTTTCACTTTTTAATCTGTCTGTTTTCAAATGGAAATTATACTTTGTACAGTATAGAACCTTAAATAATGGTTACTAATTAAGTGCTTAAAGCAACGTAGATGAAAGTTACTTCAGCTCAAAGTACTATAGTAATAATGTTTTAAATAAGTAGTTTGAGAACTTTCAGTGGAAATGACTAACATAGGATTGTTGACTTAAAAATTAATAATAATAATCCTGACATTTAAAATTTTAGGATGGGTGTTTCTTTTTAAAAAATACTTATTTATTCATTCATTCATTCACTCATGCATGCGTGCGTGCGTGCATGCGTGCGTGCGTGCATGCGTGCATGCTGCGCCAGGCCTTATTTGCAGCGTGAGTGCGGGATTTAGTTCCCTGACCAGGGAATTGAACCTGAGCCCCCTGCATTGGGAGCACGGAGTCTTACCCACTGGGCCACCAGGGAAGTCCTATCAGGATTATTATTATTATTATTATTATTTGCGGTATGCGGGCCTCTCATTGTTGTGGCCTCTCCCGTTGGCGGAGCACAGGCTCCGGACACACAGGCTCAGCGGCCATGGCTCATGGGCCTAGCCGCTCCGCGGCATGTGGGATCTTCCCAGACTGGGGCACGAACCAGTGTCCCCTGCATCGGCAGGCAGACTCTCAACTACTGCGCCACCAGGGAAGCCCCAGGATTATTTTTGATGACATGGGACATGTTCCCCATTTTCAGGGATTCCTGGACTCACCTGTGGGTTATTCTCAAGTTCTTGTCTGTCATCCTTGGCTTGGAAACTCAGTAAAGAGTTGCTCACTTTAGTAGTTCATTAGACGTTTATGGAGTACCTGCCATGTGCATGGCATTGTGCTAGGTGCAGGAGAGAGACCTAATAAAACATAACCCCTACCCTTGACGGTAAATAGAAGAGTCACCTGGAAAAAAGAAAAGTGAATTTCTGTCCTCTCCAGGTCTATCCTGATGGTAAGAATTTATATATGTTTATCTTATATTTATATATTGCTTTCACATAAACTTCATCAGCTGATGCTTATAACAAGACTTGGTCCCTTTGTTGTGCAACATCCGTAAGACAGTTAAATGTTAGTGTCTTTTAGGCACTACTTGTCTTTATTACCCTTTAGGTCTCTGGGCTGTAAAATGCTCCACAACTTTCAAACTTTGGGCCTTTCTGGTGATTATACCCTGCTCTTTCTGTTGTCTCTAGCCTGTGCGTAGACTCACTAGAAGGCATTGTTTTCCTTTCTCTAGACCTGCATTGTCCAGAATGGCAGCCACTACCCTCCTGTGTCTTTTTAAGTTTAAATTCATTAAAATGAAATAAAGTTAAAATTTTGGCTTCTCAGTCATACTGACTACATTTCAAGTGTGGCTAGTGGTTATAGTTTTGGGCAGCACAAATATAGACCATGTTGTCACCCAAAAAGTCCTACTAGGCAGTGCTGCAGTTTAGAATAAAGCATGCTGCCCATTTTTATGTATACCAATTGACTCCAGTGGACTCTGTCATCATATCTGTACTCTAAGCTACAATTTTAGACAAACCATCCTGTGGTTCTTAGCCTTTTTCCATTTCTTACCTCAGTATTTCTTTTGCGATATTAAAAATACTATTTCTGGGGCTTCCCCGGTGGCGCAGTGGTTGAGAGTCCGCCTGCCGATGCAGGGGACACAGGTTCGTGC
>NC_041232.1:269080-272078 GCF_002837175.3 Physeter macrocephalus | reverse complement strand
CCCACATGCCGCAGAGCGGCTGGGCCCGTGAGCCATGGCCGCTGGGCCTGCGCGTCCGGAGCCTGTGCTCCGCAACGGGAGAGGCCACAACAGTGAGACGCCCGCATACCGCAAAAAAAAAAAAAAAAAAAAAAGAGAAATACAAACATATATATTTTTAAAAAAATACTATTTCTTAATATGGTACTTAGATTTCAGTTCTTTCTGTATGATACCACATCATTCCATTAATGTTGGGTTTTATTCTAGGTTTTTTTGACTGACATTTCAACTGCATTAACGTTCTGAGTCCCAGAGATCCAAGGAGCTTTCCTCATCATTGTATATAAGAAGCAACTTTGGGAGAGCAAGTTGGTATAGTAGAAAGATCATGTGGTTCGTAATTATCTCGACTAAAGTTCAGATTCCTGCTCTGGCCTTGAACAAGATACTTAACTTTCCTCAGTCTATTACCTCATCTATTTCTTGGGATTAAGTGAGTTAGGGTATATATCTTAACACGGTAGCCAGTTTAATAGGAACCTAGTAAATGGGATTGTTTTTCCTTTATGGTAAGTAATGTTTTTGGAAAAGAGGTCATGATTCATATTCGGTAATTCTGTGGAAGGAGATGGATTTCAGGGCAAGTTCCTTTTTCTCCAGCTTTTTATGGTTGTAACTCCCAAACGCCATGTTAAACTGATGTTAAATAAAGAAGGATGTATGTGTTTGTTAGGTTGTGGGGTGGTCCACATAGGACTAACAGGCACAGAGACCCAGAGGCATGAGGCACTGTGCGTAAAGCTGTTGGAGTGTGACTGGGCCAGAGAGTTGGGGGGGAGAAAGCTAGAGGGGTGAGCAGAGTCTGGTCTCAGGGGCCTTGCGCACCCGAGGAGTTTGCAATTCTTCCTGTGGTTCAGATCGCCTCAAACTTTATTTTATTTATTCATTCATTCATTCATTCATTCATTCATTTAATTTTTGGCTGTGTTGGGTCTTCGTTGCTGCATGTGGGCTTTCTCTAGTTGTGGCGAACAGGGGCTACTCTCGTTGCGGTGCATGGGCTTCTCCTTGCAGTGGCTTCTCTTTATTGCAGAACAGAGGCTCTAGGCGCACAGGTTTCAGTAGTTGTGGTGAGTGGGCGCTAGAGCGCAGGCTCAGTAGTTGTGGCGCACGGGCTTAGTTGCTCTGCGGCATGTGGGATCTTCCCGGAGCAGGGATCGAACCCGTGTCCCCTGCATTGGCAGGTGGATTCTTAACCACCGCGCCACCAGGGAAGTCCCTACAGCTTTATTGAGATACAATGCACATGGCATACAATTTGCCCATTTAAAGTGTATAGTTTCAGTGGTTTTTAGTATATTCACAGAGTTGTGCAATCATCACCATGATCAATTTTAGAACATTTTCTTCACCCAAAAAATAATTCTTTCATGCATTAGCATTTATTCCTCATTTCCCCCAATGCCCCTGGCCCTTGGCAACCAGTAATCTACTTCTTGCCTCAATAGATATGCCAATTATGGATATTTCTTTTTCTTTCTTTTTTTATTTTTATTTTTAGTTTTTGGCTTTGCTGGGTCTTCGTTGCTATGCGTGGGCTTTCTCTAGTTGCGGCGAGCGGGGGCTACTCTTTGTTGTGGTGCGTGGGCTTCTCATTGCGGTGGCTTCTCTCTTGTTGTGGAGCATGGGCTCTAGGCGCACAGCCTTCAGTAGTTGTGGCATGCGGGCTCAGTAGTTGTGGCACACGGGCTCAGTAGTCGTGGTGTGCGGGCTTAGTTGCTCTGCAGCATGTGGGATTTTCCTGGACCAGGGATCGAACCCGTGTCCCCTGCATTGGTAGGCGGATACTTAACCACTGCACCACCAGGGAAGTCCCTGGATATTTCATATAAATAGAACCATACAATCTGTGTCCTATTGTGGCTGGCTTCTTCCCCTTAGTGTAATGCTTTCAAGGTTCATTCGTTTTTGTGGCTGGATAATAGTCTGTTGTGTGGCTGTACCACATTTTGTTTATCCATTCATCAGGTGATGGACATTTGGGACATTACTATGTTTTATAATCTTTTTAAAATAAAATTAGTTGTATAAAGAACTTAGGAAATTGCCATGTTATGAGGAGAAATAAATACGTGTAATCTAATTTTAAATTGAACTTAATTGAAGAAATAAAGGCTTGATTTGTTTTCTAGACCTTCACTTCCTAAACATAAATGAAGCAATCAAGTATGTGCTATTTGAAAAAAAGCATAAATAAGCCTTATTTTACTGTTAAAACTAGGACACCTAGAATGTATAGATTTTAATGTTAATAATGTCATTAACTATTATGGATTTCACTTGCATCACCTTGTTTATTTGGTAATTGGCAAATATTCGTAGCATCTCATGTGTATGGTGTAGCTGTGGATTCACCCCTGACACTGTCCTCATTGCTTATTGCCCAGTTCTTTCTAATTAAAATTGAGTTTGTGAATAAAATAGAAATAAACTTATAGCTCTCGGTCGTTGCACTCACTCATGGTAGATATCGCTGTGACTCTGGAGCAGGCATGGCCGCCCCGTCCACACTTAGTCTCAGGGGCTCGGCCGGGCTTGTGCATGTGTCCTGTCGCACAGACGCACCCACACCACTTTCTCTCTGACTGAAGGAATCATTCCTAGATGTGATCTGGAGTTACGGGGAGATTCTTTAGTGTAGTGCCCTTCAGTTTTTGTTTAAGTAGTGAAGGATTTTAGCAAGAGAGGGTCATGATAAAACTTGGCTTTTTAAAGAGACCACATTTCCTGATGGCTGGGGAACTGTTTCATACCTTTTCTCTTCCTTCATCCCTCCAACACTCCCAGCTGCAGCTCTGCTTTTTTTTTTTTTTTAAACATCTTTATTGGAGTATAATTGCTTTACAATGGTGTGTTAGTTTCTGGTTTATAACAAAGGGAATCAGTTATACATATACATATGTTCCCATATCTCTTCTCTCTTGCGTCTCCCTCCCTCCCACCCTCCCTATCCCAC
>NC_041232.1:268584-268911 GCF_002837175.3 Physeter macrocephalus | reverse complement strand
CATATATATGTGTTAGCATACGGTATTTGTTTTTCTCTTTTTGACTTAATTCACTCTGTATGACAGTCTCTAGGTCCACCCACGTTTCAACAAATGACCCAATTTTGTTCCTTTTTATGTCTGACTAATATTCCATTGTATATATGTACCACATCTTCTTTATCCATTCGTCTGTCAGTGGGCATTTAGGTTGCTTCCATGACCTGGCTATTGTAAATAGTGCTGCAATGAACATTGGGGTGCATGTGTCTTTTTGAATTATGGTTTTCTCTGGGTATATGCCCAGTAGTGGGATTGCTGGGTCATACGGTAATTCTATTTTTAGTT
>NC_041232.1:226431-268319 GCF_002837175.3 Physeter macrocephalus | reverse complement strand
GCACCACTTATTGAAGAGGCTGTCTTTTCTCCACTGTATATTCTTGACTCCTTTATCAAAGATAAGGTGACCATATGTGTGTGGGTTTTTCTCTAGGCTTTCTATCCTGTTCCATTGATCTATATTTCTGTTTTTGTGCCAGTACCATACTGTCTTGATTACTGTAGCTTTGCAGTATAGTCTGAAGTCAGGGAGTCTGATTCCTGCAGCTCCATTTTTCGTTCTCAAAATTACTTTGGCTCTTCGGGGTCTTTTGTGTTTCCATACAAATTGTGAAATTTTTTTTCACAATTTCACAGTTCTGTGAAAAATGCCAGTGGTAGTTTGATAGGGATTGTATTGAATCTATAGATTGGTTTGGGTAGTAGAGTCATTTTCACAATGTTGATTCTTCCAATCCAAGAACATGGTATATCTCTGCATCTGTTGATGACAGCTTTGATTTCTTTTCTTTAGGATTCTCTGTGTAGAGTATCATGTCATCTGCAAACAGTGACAGCTTTACTTCTTTTCCGATTTGGATTCATTTTATTTCTTTTTCTTCTCTGATTGCTGTGGCCTAAACTTCCAAAACTATGTTGAATAAGAGTGGTGAGAGTGGGCAACCTTGTCTTGTTCCTGATCTTAGTGGAAATGGTTTCAGTTTTTCACCACTGAGGACGATGTTGCCTTGGGTTTGTCATATATGACCTTTATTATGTTGAGGAAAGTTCCCCCTATGCCTGCTTTCTGCAGGGTTTATTATAAATGGGTATTGAAACTTGTCAACTGCTTTCTCTCCATCTATTGAGATGATCATATGGTTTTTCTCCTTCAATTTGTTAACATGGTTTATCACATTGATTGATTTGCATATATTGAAGAATCCTTGCATTCCTGGGATAAACCCCACTTGATCATGGTGTATGATCCTCTTTAATTCCCTTGACTGTTGATGGGTGGAGCTGGGTTCCCTTCCTGTTGATTGTTTGGCCTGAGCTGATCCAACACTGCAGCCTAACTGGGCTCTTTGGTGGGGCTAATGACACCCTCTGGGAGGGCTCACACCAAGGAGTACTTCCCAGAACTTCTGCTGCCAGTTTCCTTGTCCCGATGGTGAGCCACAGCCAGCCCCTACCTCTGCAGGAGACCCTCCAACACTAGCAAGTAGGTCTGGTTCAGTCTCCCCTGGGGTCACTGCTCCTTCCCCTGTGTCCCGATGCACACAATACTTTGTGTGTGCCCTCCAAGAATGGAGTCTCTGTTTCCCTCAGTGCTTTCGAAGTCCTGCAATCAATTCCCACTAGGCTTCAAAGTCTGATACTCTAGGAATTCCTCCTTCCGTTGCCAGACCCCCAGGTTGGGAAACCTGACATGGGTCTCAGAACCTTCACTCCAGTGGGTGGACTTCTGTGATATAAGTGTTCTCCAGTCTGTGAGTCACCCAACCAGCAGTTATGGGATTTGATTTTACTGTGATTGCACTCCTCCTAACATCTCATTGTGGCTTCTCCTTTGTCTTTGGATATGGGGTATCTTATTTGGTGACTTCCAGTGTCTTCCTGTCGATGATTGTCCAGCAGCCAGTTGTGATTCTGGTGCTCTCACAAGAGGGAGTGAGAGCACATCCTTCTCCTCCGCCATCTTGGTTCCTCTCTGTGTTTGTATTTTTTACAGATTTTTTCCTGTAATTGATATCTAGTCTCATGGCATTGTGGTTGGAAAAGATACTTGATACGATTTCAATTTTCTTAAATTTACCAAGGCTTGATTTGTGACCCAAGATATGATCTATCCTGGAGAATGTTCCATGAGCTCTCCTTTTTTTACTCAAGAAAATAGACGCAACCTGAAGAGAATTTTCACATTCTCCCACCGCTCTATCTGCTTCTCTGCATCTGTACCAAGTACCTGTTAAGAACATCATTTCAGAAATAGCCAGAAAGGGCTGTTCATATCCTGTTCCACGGTCACCATTTCTTCTCCTCATGTTTTCACTGAGACCCACTCTATCAAAGGTTCTTGTCACGGTCATCAATCCAGAGGGGAAGAAAAATAGAAGAGTGTGGCATCATGAGAAGACAATTAAAAAAAATAGGGCCTGGTCAACTGTGTCAAATGCTGGTGAGAGGTGGTTTCCAAAGCTTGATGATTCAAGTACCTAGAGCCTCCACTCAGGGCTCTAAACAGAACGGTGGTGTGGAGTGGAACTGTGGCTCAAAAGGGGTTCTGGTGTCCAAGTAGAGAGGTGAGTTGGTCCCTTTATTTCCTTTTGGAAACCTTAGTAACCCCTGTAGGTGAGAAGAATCAGACCTTTCTGAGTGTTGCTGAGTGGTAGCACTTCCTGAGAAACTGAACAGCCACCATCATTTTTTTTTATTATTGTGGTAAAAATAAACATAGCATAAAATTTTAAGTGTACAGTGGCATTAATTACATTCACAATGTTGTGCAACTATCACTGCTATCTTTTTCAAAACTTTTTCATCATCCCGAATAGAAATCCTGTGCTTGGGACTTCCTGGTGGCGCAGTGGTTAAGAATCCGCCTGCCAGTGCAGGGGACACGGGCCTGAGCCGTGGTCGGGGAAGATCCCACATGCCGCGGAGCAGCTAAGCCCGTGCGCCACAACTACTGAGCCTGTGCTCTAGAGCCTGCGAGCCACAACTACTGAGCCTGTGTGCCACAACTACTGAAGCCCGCATACCTAGAACCCAGGCTCCGCAACAAGAGAAGCCACCGCAATGAGAAGCTTGCGCACTGCAACGAAGAGTAGCCCCCGCTCGCCGCAACTAGAGAAAACTCACGCGTAGCAATGAAGACCCAATGCAGCCAAAAATAAATAAATAAAATAAATAAATAAATTTATTTTAAAAAAACCTCTGTGCTCATTAAACAGTACTCCCTGCCCCTCCCCCAGTTCCCTGCTGACCTCTAATCTACTTTCTGTTTTTATGAATTTCTCTAGTCTAGATATTTCATATAAGTGGATTTATATAATATTTGTATTTTTGTGTCTGGTTTATTTCATTAAGGGTCATCCGTGGTGCAGCATATATCAGAATTTCATTCCTTTTTAAGTCTGAACAGTATTTCATTGTATATATAGCCCTAATCATTTAAAAGTAAGTTTTATTACTAGTCATTGTATGTGTGTATGTAAATATTTTCCTCTCAAGAGTGGAAAATTCCTAGTTTGGTCTTAGCCTTGTTCAGATTTGATTGTCCTTGACATGTTTTTGTGTATAGGTTTTTTTTTTTCTCTCCTAAAAAGTCCTTAGGGTCTGAGTTTTGGGGAGATTTTTTGTTGTTGTTTTTTAAGTTGGGAATCATTTCCAGAATTTAATGACCCCACAAAGCAGTCCAGGTAAGTTCCCATTATGACCGTTAGGGTTTTCAGAGACCGCAGTTGCTGTCATTTTACTTTACTCCTGTTAAAGTACAATTTACTCAAAGGGCTACTTAGAAAAAAAGTCCAATTAACCTCTGATTCTTTAACTGTGACATTTCCGTAAGCAAACCTCTACATAGTTACAGCCTTTGTATTTTCTTTTAGTATTCCAATTCTGCAGTTTTCTGTTCTTGTAGGAATCAGGATTGGAAAGGACTTCAATGATTTTTCTTCAAGTTTACTCTTGTAGAGGCTTAGATGCATAGAGATTAAGTGACTGGACCAAGCTAACAAAATGCAGATATTTTATGTCAAGTTTGATGAGTTTTAACAAATTTGTACACTCATGTAACCACCACCCCAATCATTTCATCGCCCCAGAAAGTTCCCTCTGCAGTCAGTCCCTCCAGCCCCAATTTCACATAAATGTAACCATGCAGAATGTACTTGTGAGTTCACTGTTTTGCTCAGCAGAGTGTTTTTGAGATACCTCTGTGTTGTTACGTGCACTAATAGTGTGCTCCTATTAGGACTGAGTAGTAGTCCACTGGGTAGATCTTTTGCAATGTGTTCATCCATTCATTTGCTGATTGACAGTTGGGTTGTTTCCAGTTTTAGGCTATTGCAAATAAAGATTCTGTGAGCATTTATGTATGAGTCTTTTGTGGACATATATTTTTGTTTCTCTTGGGTAAATAACTGGGAGTGGAATTGGGGTGTCATATGGTAAATGTATGTTTAACTTTTGTGAGACACTGCCAAACTGTTTTACGATGTGGTTGTATCATTTTGTATTTACAGCAGCAGTGTATGAGAGTTCAAGTTGTTTCACATCTTTACCAATACTTGTCAGTCTTTTAGTGCTAGCCATTCTAGAGGATGTAAATTATGACCTAGTCATTTTAATTCCCCAATGACTGTTGATGCAGAACATTTATTCACATGCTTATAGGCCATTTGTGGATATTCTTTCGTGAAGTTTATGTTTAAATCTTTTACCCATTTTAATTGGATTACTTATCTTATTGAGTCGTAAGAATTTTAAAATGTATACTAGATTGAAGTCTTTTGTCAGGTATATACATCTATATTATAGATATTTTTGCACGGTCTGTGACTTGCCTTTTCATTTTGTTACTGTGGTCTTTTGAAGAGCAGAGTTTTAAATTTTGATGAAATCTAATTTGTTAATTTTCTCATTTTATTATGAATGCTTTTTATGTTTTGTATAAGAAATATTTGCCTATCTCAAAGACAACATGATGATATATGTAGAAAATATGTAAAATCTATGAAAAACTACTAATGTTATATAGATTTTTTCTTGTGTTTTTTTGCTAGAAGTTTAATAGATTTAGGTTTTACATTTTAATGTATGATCCATTTAAAAATAATTTTTGTGTATGATATGATGTAGGGGGTCTGTGTTTATTAATTTTCCATATGGATACCTAGTTGTTCCAGCACCATTTGTTGAAATGATATCCTTCCCCCTTTGAACTACTTTGGCATTTTTGTTGAAAATCAGTTGCTCTTATAGTGTAGGATTAATTATGGATTCTCTATTGTTCCATATGCCAATACCATACAGGCTTGATTACTGCAGCTTTTTTGTATAAGCCTTGATATCAGGTAGTGTAAGTCATCTAACTTTGTTCTTCTTTTCCCAAATTGGCTGTTCTAGGTCATTTGCATTTCCACATGCATTTTAAAATTAGTTTGTCATTTTCTCCAAAAGTCCTAGTAGAGTTTTTATTGGGATTGCATTGACTTTTTCATCAATTTGAAAGAACTGACATTGTAACAATATTTAGTGTTTCAATCCATGAATTTGGTGTATTTCTCTGCTTACTTAGATCTTTGATTTCTTTCAGCAATGCTTTATAGTTTTTAGTGTTGGGATCTTGCAAATTTTGATAAGTTGTGTCTTCCAGGGAGTTTGTCTATTCATCTGAAGCTATAAATTTCTAAGAACTGCTTTAGTTGCATCCCACAAATTTTGGTATATGTTTTCATTATCATTAAATATTTTAAAATTTCCCTTGAGATTTCTTCTTTGACCCAAGGGTTTAGAAGTGTGCTATTTAATTTTTCAGTACTTAGGAATGTTCCAGTTACTTTGTTAGCTGATTTCTTATTTCATTCCATTGTCAGAAAACATAATCTTTGATATTTCAATCTTGAAATTTATTGAGACATTTTATTTTTTGGCACAGCATAGGGTTTGTCTTGGTGAACATTCCAGATACACTTGAAAAGAATGATTCTGCAGTTTTGGATGCAATTAATAGTCACATGTACTATGAAAAAAATTGGATAAACAGAGCAGGGAAAGGTGGCAAGGTTGGAAATGATCAACTCTGGGTGACTAGGAATGTCTCACAGAGCAGGTCACACTGCACTGGGATCTGAGGGATAAAAGTATAGGTAGGATTTGTCAGACAAAAAATGCCATAGGCAGAGGATGACATGAATAAAGAAAGGTACAGCAAAAGGAAAATGACTGAAGTGATAGGCTCTTTATGGAGCTGTGAACAGAAAGTTCACTGGGCTCAGAATGTAAAAGACTTAAAATGGCATGTTAAAGAATTTATCAGATGTTCACATAGAAAATGCTCAGGTAGGGGCTTCCCTGGTGGCACAGTGGATATGCTGTGGAGCGGCTAGGCCCGTGAGCCATGGCCACTGAGCCTGCACGTCCGGAGCCTGTGCTCTGCAACGGGAGAGGCCCGCGTACCACCAAAAAAAAAAAAAGAAAATGCTCAGGAAGTAATTTTGAATAAAAGACTAACTCTCATGCATGTGTAAATGGACCTATTTTTTTTTCCCACTAATAAAAGAAAAAAGCATATCTAAATTTCATGGAAAGATTTTTGTTTTTGAGAAGTGACTAACCTCTTTTGGAGGTCTGACTTGCCAAACAAAGGTCACTGTCAGGAATTCTGATCCCTTATCGTTTCATTATCTTCAGCTTTTTCCTTTCCATTTTCTTTCCATCACCATTTAAACATGCTTAAGACTTGTAGTCTTCAAATATGTAATTTAAAAAGCCCTATCTTTGCCCTGTCTTCATCTCTAGCTGCTGCCATATATTTCCCTTCCTATTCATAAAAATTTCTGAGTGTACTGTTTACACAGGGCACTGTTTACTCACCCAGACTGCCCTTGATGAAGTCACCAGTGACCTCTGCCTCACTAAATCCAGCAGCTGTGTCCTAGGCCTCTTCTTATCTCTAATCCATGTTCAATGCACAGGACCATGACCTCCTTCTTGAAGTATTTTCTCTCTTTGATTTTTGTGTTATCAGAGTCTTCATCCTTCCCTCCCTTCCTCAATACTCTTGCTCCTTTACAGTCTAGTCCTCTGGCCAGTCATTAAGTGTTTGGTTCTCCATCTCTTGGGTAGTTTTTCTCTGGGGGTTGTCTCATACACTCTCATGAGTTCATGGACCAGTTATTTGCCAAGGAATCCCACTTCATGACCCCAGCTCACAGTCTCTTTGCAGTCCACATAGCTGCCTATCTAACACCTGTGATTGTGTTTCTCATAGGTGTCTGAACTTACCTTTCTCTCAGAAACTCTTTTTCCTACAGTTTTCCATGTTAGTACATGGTACCACTCTCTGTACTAACTCAAGCTAGAAACCCAGGAATCACTTTGGTTCCTTTTCCCTCCATTTATTGCATTGCCCAGTCCTATCCCCTATCCATTCCACACCCCCTAAAAGCTCTTCAAATCCTCACCATTTCCTTTCTACCCACTCTTATCACCCTGGCCCAAGAAGCCATCATCCCTAAGCTGGACACTACTGCAGTAGTCCCCTAGCTAATCTTCCCATAGCTGCTCTAGCCCATTTTGGATCCTTTTCTCTAATACTATATTTTTTAAGCCATACTGTGTTTTTTAAAATTTTAATTAATAGACTTTATATCTTTTAGGGCAGTTTTACGTTAACAGAAAAATTGGTTGGAATGTACAGAGTTCCTATATATCCCTCTCCTCCTCCAGTTTCCCTGATTATTTACATCTTGTATTGGTGTGGTACATTTGTTACAATTGACTAACCAATATTGATACATTATTATTATTATTAACTAAAATCCATAGTTTACATTAGGGTTCATTCTTTGTGTTGTACATTCTATGGGTTGTGACACATAAATATGACATGTCCCTCATTAATATATTATATAGAGCAATTTCACTGCCTCAGAAATCCCTGTGCTCCACCATTTCATCTCTTCCCACCCCCACCCCCGACCCCAACCCTTAGCAGCCACTGATCTTTTTACTTTCTCCATAGTTTTGCCTTTTCCAGAATGTCATATAGTTAGAATTTAGCCTTTTCAGATTGGCTTCTTTCACTTAGCAATCTACTTTTAAGTTTCCTCCATGTCTTTGTAGTTTGACAGCTCATTTCTTTTTCTTTGAAAAATAATAGTCCATTGTATGGATTTACCATAGTTTATCCATTCACCTATTGAAGAACATCTTGGTTGCTTCCAAGTTTTGGCAGTTATGAATAAAGTTACTCTAAACATTTGTGTGGACATGAGTTTTCAACTTATTTGGGTAAATACCAAGGAGTGCAGTTGCTTGATTGTATGATAAGAGCATGTTCAGTTGTGTGAGAAACTGCCAAAATGTCTTCCACAGTGGCTGAACCATTTTGTATTCCCACCAACCATTAATGAGAGTTCCTGTTGCCCCACATTCTCATCAGCATTTGATGATGCCACTGTTTTGGATTTTAGCCATACTAGTAGGCTTATAGTGGGATCTCATTGTTTTAATTTGCAACTGCCTGATGACATGTGATTTTTTTTAACATTCTTTTTTATATTCTTTTCCATTATGGTTTATCATAGGATATCATAGGATATTGAATATATTGATAGTTCCCTGTGATATACAGTAGGACCTTGTATTTCCATTCTATATGTAATAGTTTGCATTTGCTAACACCAAACTCCCAATCCATCCTTCCCTCCCTCCCCCTTGGCAACCACAAGTCTGTACTCTTTGTGAGTCTGTTTCTGTTTCATAGATAGGTTCATTTGTGTCATGTTTCAGATTCCACATATAAGTGATATCATATGGTAGTTGTCTTTCTCTTTCTGACTTACTTTACTTAGTGTGGTAATCTCTAAGTCCATCCATGTTGTTGCAAATGGCATTACTTCATTCTTTTTTATGGCTAAGTAGTATTCCATTGAGTGTATCATATCTTCTTTATCCATTCATCCGTTGATGGACATTTAGGTTGTTTCCATGCCTTGGCTATTGTGAATAGTGCTGCTATGAACATTGGGGTGTATGTATCTTTTTGAATTATAGTTTTGTCCAGATATATGCCAGGGATTGCTGGATCACATGGCAACTCTATTTTGAGCTTTTTGAGGAACCTCCATACTGTTTTTCATAGTGGCTGCACTAACTTACATTCCCACTAACGGTGTAGGAGGTTTTCCTTTCCTCCACACCCTCTCCAACATTTGTTATTTGTAGTCTTTTTAATGATGGCCATCTGACCAGAGTGTGGTGGTATCTCATAGTTTAGATTTGCTTTTCTCTAATAATTAGCAATGTTGAGCATCTTTCCATGTGCCTGTTGGCCATCTGTGTGTCTTTTTTGGAGAAATGTCTATGTAGGTCTTCTGCCCATTTTTCTATTGGGTTGTAAGTTTTTTTGTTGTTGAGTTGTATGAGCTGTTCATGTATTTTGAATTGTATTAAGCCCTTGTCAGTCGCATCATTTGCAGATATTTTCTCCTAGTCCATAGGCTGCTTTTCATTTCATTTATGATGTCCTTTGTTGTACAAAAGCTTGTAAGTTTGATTAGGTCCCATTTGTTCATTTTTGCTTTTATTTATATTGCCTTGGGAGACTCACCTAAGAAAACATTGGTACGAGTTATGATGACATATGATCTTGAGCATCATTTCATATGCTCTTTTCCATCTGTATATCTTCTTTGGTGAGGTATCTGTTCTGATTACTTGCGCATTTTGTAATTGGATAATTTTTTTAAAGCGTTTTTTAAAAAAATTTATTTATTTTATTTTATTTTTGGCTGTGTTGGTCTTTGTTGCTGTGCACGGGCTTTCTCTAGTTGCGGCGAGTAGGGGCTACTCTTTGTTGCGGTGTGCGGGCTTCTCATTGTGGTGGCTTCTCTTGCTGCGGAGCACAGGCTCTAGGCGTGCGGGCTTCAGTAGTTGTGGCTTGTGGGCTGTGGATTGCAGGCTCAGTAGTTGTGGTGCATGGGCTTAGTCGCTCTGCGGCATGTGGGACCTTCCCAGGACAGGGCTCGAATCTGTGTCCCCTGCATTGGCAGGCAGATTCTTAACCACTGCGCCACCAGGGAAGACCCGGGTAATTTTTATTTATTTATTTTTTGACCACACCATGCGGCATGCGGGATCTCAGTTCCTCGACCAGGGATTAAACCCAGGCCACGGCAGTGAAAGCCCAGAGTCCTAACCACTAGGCCACCAGGGAACTCCCAGTGTTATTTTCTTCTTGAGTTTTAAGAATTCTTTGTATATTTTGGATACCAGTCCATTATCAGACATATATCTGGCAAGTATTTTCTTCTAGCTGTGGCTTGTTGTTTCATTCTCTGAACAGTGCCTTTCATGGAGCAGAATTTGTTAATTATAATGAAGTCCACCTTACCAATTTTCTCTTTCATGGGTCATGCATTGTATCTTTAAAAAATCACCAAACCTGAACTCATCTAGATTTTTTCCTACGTTATCTTTTAGTTTTAGAGTTTTGTATTTTACTTTTAGGTTTGTGATGCCTTTTGAGTTAATTTTGTGTAAGGTGTAAAGCCTGAATCTAGACTCATATTTTTGCATGTGGATGTCCAGCTGCTCCAGCACCATTTGAAGAAAAGACTATCCTTTTATTTTATTTTATTTTTTAAACATCTTTATTGGAGTATAATTGCTTTACAATGGCGTGTTTCTGCTTTATAATGTAGTGAATCAGCTATACATATACATATATCCCCATATCTCTTCCGTCTTGTGTCTCCCTCCCTCCAACCCTCACTATCCCACCCCTCTAGGTGGTCACAAAGCACCGAGCTGATCTCTCTGTTCTATGCGGCTGCTTCCCACTAGCTACTGGTTTTACATTTGGTAGTGTATGTATGTACATGCCACTCTCTTACTTTGTCCCAGCTTACCCTTCCCCCTCCCTGTGTCCTCAAGTCCATTCTCTAGTAGGTCTGAGTCTTTATTCCAGTCCTGCCCCTAGGTTCTTCATGACCATGTTTTTTTTAAAGATTCCATATATATGTGTTAGCATACAGTATTTGTTTTTCTCTTTCTGACTTACTTCACTCTGTATAACAGACTCTAGGTCCATCCACCTCACTACAAATAACTCAATTTCCTTTGCTATGCGGCAGCTTCCCACTAGCTATCTAATTTACATTTGGTAGTGCATATATGTCCCTGCCACTCTCTCACTTCGTCACAGCTTACCCTTCCCCCTCCCCATGTCCTCAAGTCCATGCTCTAGTAGGTCTGTGTTTTATTCCTGTCCTACCACTAATCTCTTCATGACATTTTTTTTTCTTAGATTCCATATATATGTGTTAGCATACGGTATTTGTTTTTCTCCTTCTGACTTACTTCACTCTGTATGACAGACTCCAGGTCTATCCACCTCATTACAAATAACTCAGTTTCATTTCTTTTTATGGCTGAGTAATATTCCATTGTATATATGTGCCACATCTTCTTTATCCATTCATCTGTTGATGGACACTTAGGTTGCTTCCATGTCCTGGCTATTGTAAATAGAGCTGCAATGAACATTTTGGTACATGACTCTTTCTGAATTATGGTTTTCTCAGGGTATATGCCCAGTAGTGGGATTGCTGGGTCGTATGGTAGTTCTGTTTTTAGTTTTTTAAGGAACCTCCATACTGTTCTCCATAGTGGCTGTATCAATTTACATTCCCACCAACAAGGACTATCCTTTTAAATTGCCTTAAATTGCCTTTGCTCCTTTGTCAATGGTCACTTGGCTATATTTTTGTGAGTCTGTTTTGGGCCCTGTATTCTGTTCCATTGATCTCTTTGTCTGTTCTTTTGCCAGTACCACCCTGTCTTGATTACTGTGGCATGATATCTTTTAAAAATAAAAATATGATCATATTGTCTCATTCCCCAAAACACTTCAGGGACCTGCCCTGGTTTTTACTTGATGACGACTCATAACCTTCAGATAGCCTTTGAGGCCCTGTGTGGTTTGTGAATCGCCCTTCCCCACCTCCCTAGCCTCATCCTAGCCCTTCCTCTTGTCATTAGGAGTTTTTTTTTTCTTCCATGTTCTTCCTGACCTCTAGGCCCTCATACTCACTGTTTCCTCTCTTTGGATTTCTTTTCTAACCCCCTCTGATCCTGGTTAACTCTACTTACCTTTCAGGTTTCAGTTTAAAATTTATTTCCTTCCTTCCTTCCTTCCTCCCTCCCTCCCTCCCTCCCTTCCTCCCTTCCTCCCTTCCCCCCTTCCTCCCTCCTTCCCTCCCTTCCTTCCTTCCTTCCTTCTTTCCTTCCCTCCCTCCCTCCCTTCCTTCCTTCTTCTCTCTCTTTATTTTTTGGCTGTGTTAGGTCTTTGTTGCTGCGCGGCTTTCTCTAGTTGTGGCGAGCAGGGCTACCCTTCTTTGCGGTGCGTGGGCTTCTCATTGCAGTGGCTTCTCTTGTTGTGGAGCATGGGCTCTAGGTGCTCGGGCTTCAGTAATTGCAGCTCGTGGGCTCAGTAGTTGTGGCTCGCGGGCTCTAGAACGCAGGCTCAGTAGTTGTGGTGCACGGGCTCAGTTGCTCTGCGACATGTGGGATCTTCCCAGACCAGGGATCGAACCCATGTCCCCTGCATTGGGAGGCGGATTCTCAACCACTGCATCACCAGGGAAGTCCTAAAATTTATTTTCTTAATGAAGGCTACCCTGATCTTCAGACTAGATTAGGGCTCCCTATTAAATTATGCTCTCATGACACCCTTCCTTTTTTTATTATAGTGTGTAGCACAATCATTTGTCTTATTTATTATCTGTTTTCCCTAGGACAAAAGCTTTTTGAAGGCCAGAGACCTCATCTATTCCTTCATTGCCACATACACTTAATTCTTAGTAAATATCTGTTGACTGAATGAGTGAAGGGAAGGGCGCTAAGTACACTGGACATTAGCTAGATTAACTAATAGAAAACTAGGCTTCTGGGGGATAAGTTTTACTAGATATGAGTGTACCACAGTTAGTATTTAGAGGTTGCAGTAGGAAATTTTAGTAAGTCTTTTGTAGTATATTTGTGAGCAAGATGGATAAATGTCAGGTCAGTATTTACAAAGGTAGATTGTAATCGATGTCAGCATGGGAAAAATGTCTCTGGTTTTCTGAAGGTCTTCTTGGTTGGAACTCTCCTATTTAATATTTAAATCACTTTTCTGAAGGCTCAGAAGGCATACCCAAATTGGTAGGTTTTGTAAGTTTAGGAGTGATAGATAATGAATTAGATGGTGGACTCTAGATTTTAAGTGATTTTCCTAAGCTAAAATGATTAGTCAAAATAAATAGGATAAAATAAATTTGAGAAAAAAGTAAAATGCTTTACCATGTCTTAAAAAAGAATCTTTACAGACGCAGGCTAAGAGAGAAAGATGTTTAACTAATATGTGGTGGTTCTGACTTGGCTACCGTGGTTGACGGTAAACCCAGGGTATCAGCAATTTAATGAGTTGACCAGAAATCTGAATAGCAAACGGTGTATTTATAGAAGCATGTGGTGTGCAATGAGGAAGGTGCTCATTTGGTGTATTCTCTGATGATTGTACTGCACATGGAATAGGATTTAATTCTGGACGCCACATTTTAGACAAACATTGGCAGACTAAGAGATGTTCACATGTGCAGCTTTGTGGTATAGTAGAATTCTGGGTATGGAATTTCATACCTAACAAGGCCAGGTTGGAGTCCCCGCTGGCTTTGTTACTTGTTAACTGTCTGACGATTAGCAATTTATTGACCCTCTTTCAAGCTCAGTTCCCTTGTCTTTAAAATGTGGATAATGTCTACTTAACAGGATTGTGACGAATAAAGGAAAACATGCTTAATAAAATGCTATACAGATATAAGGAAGTCCCATTTGTCTAATTGACAAGGGGACTTGAAGAGATGAAGAAACTTTTTGTTTTAATTTTTAGGCTGGTGGCAGGGGGTGTTTGTTGGCAGTGAGGCAGGACGGTGACGGCAAGAGCAGCTATTGTTTGTTGGTGTCAGCTCAAGTGCCAGGTGCTGTGCTTGACACCCTTGATATGGGTCATTCCCATTTCATCAGTTTTGGCATTAAAGGCTTTTGTGCTACTGCAGTTTACACGTTTAACAAACATTTTAAAGCATATACTCTGTGTAAAGCAAAGTGCTAGGCATTGTAGCAAATACCAGGAAGAATCATACTTGACCCCTGTCCTAGAGAAGTTTACATTTTAGTAAAGGAGACAGATACAGACTCAAATATTTTTAGGAAGTACAAGTCAACATGAAGAGGGGCCACATGAAGGGTGGTGTGGTCAGAGGAAGATGGGATATGGGTTTGGTGGGCTTGTAGCTAACCTTGGGTGGTTGCACGAAGCATGGTGTTAGCGCGTGGGCTGCTGTCCTGTGTGAGGCTGCCCTCGGGACGGCACGGCTGGGTCTGAGGCTAGGGACCAGGCAGTTCCATTCCTGTGTCTTGTTACCCCAGAGCCATGGGCTTCATAGCCGCCTGTCTCTAGCTGAGAGGTAATTAGGCATGACGTAGCAGCCTTAAATTTTGGAATGTGTGGTTTTATTTAATACCTTCTTCTCCCACCCTTTGTCAATCAGTTAGGCTTAAAAACCACAGCTTTCTGTGCTTCACTTGTTCCATTTAACGTTAAGGTTTTATACTGCACTTCCTGCTCACTTTAATGAATGTTAGAGGTGCCACTGTGACAGGACATGACCGATGATTTTCCAGCTCTTTGGAGACTGGTGACTCATTAATATTTCAGATCTGATACTGCTCTTTCTCTTGGATTTTCTTAACATTTCCACAAGTTTTGGAAAATGAGCTTCTAAAATTAGTATAAATAAGTATATATTTAGGCAAGCTGGTATGTCCAGGTACTATTATGTTTCAGTTATTTTTTGGGTGGTCAGCCCTTTATCCCCAGCTCAAGACTGTGTGTGAAGAACTAGGTATATGCTTCTCTAGCAAAAGGCTAGAGGTTCCCTTAGTCCGTGAAAGTGGTGAGTCATCTGGTGTACATGTCAGTCTAATAATGCCCAGCCTTGTTATGCTATGTTTCTAAGAGGTTGGGTTAAATATAGAACTGCTGCATGGCTCAAGTTTAAATCAGGAATGGTGAATAGGTTTGGGACATTTAAACCAGGTTGGATGTAGTCTATCCTTGAGCTAAGACACCCTCCAAAATGTTTCAGAGCTGTTTGGGGCTGGGATGCCACTAGGTGGCATGGCTTCTATCCATAAAATCTGTATCCAGCTGTCAATCATACATGTCCACTTCCATATGAGTGGAAGGAATTTATATTTTGGTTAATTCATTTATTAACTATTGAGTCTTTGCTGTTTATAAAATAATGTTAAGATATAAAGATGGGGGTTTCCCTGGTGGCGCAGTGGTTGAGAGTCCGCCTGCCGATGCAGGGGACACAGGTTCGTGCCCCGGTCCAGGAAGATCCCACATGCCGCGGAGTGGCTGGGCCCGTGAGCCATGGCCGCTGAGCCTGTGCGTCCGGAGCCTGTGCTCCGGAGAGGCCACAACGGGAGCGGCCACAACAGTGAGAGCCCCGCGTACCGCAAAAAAAAAAAAAAAGATATAAAGATGAATCATAGAAGATTTTGCCATCAAGGAGCTTAGTCTTGTTGGGGGATTAAGATATATACATAATTAACTGTAACCCAAGTTTAAAAAGTGAAATGTAAGCACATAAGCGTGTAAGTCAATGTCATGGCTAGTCTGAAGAAAAAATTACTGTTTTCATCTAGGAAAAAAGGATAGGTAGAGGCTGTGATGTGATGGTAAAATCAGGGTTAACGAGTCTTCCATGGAGGAGATTGCTTTGAGTAGGGGGATGGAAAAATGAGTAGGATTTGGGCATACAAAAATACAGGGGAAAGACCATGTAGAAAATAGGAATGATGCTGAATACTAGCATAGGGACAAAGTGTAGAGCATTTAAAGGAAAGAATAAGAAATTAGTATATTCGGATAACAGCGCTCATGACTGATAATAAAAGAAAATTAAAAAAAAAAAGAATATTAGGTTGAAAAGTTATAGCAAGTGAGAAAAAAGTTATGAGTGGATTTGTCATTTAAGATCTACTCACCCACCCTGGGAATGTCTAGAAGACACAGCTTTTACCGTGATTGTGAGAAATAAATTTATGAGGGGGCCCCTGGTACCCTTGAAGAGCTTTATGATCATCCTCCTTTGTAGGTTAGATCTTACAGAGGGGGAACTGCAGTCACTGAATTGGGAAACCTAAAGGCAATGGGAATAACTGGATCCTGCAGTGGTAGCACTTAGCTACACCAACAAGGCACGGTGGGTGTGGTCACCATAATACACTGCAGAGTCAAAGCAGCATTTATTTATTTATTTTTTAAAGCAGCATTTAGAATACTCTGACTCCCAGAGACCTATGGCATTAGCTACTTGATCATGGTGTTCTTAGAAGTGACATAGATAGGAAGGAAGCCCACTAAATTCTCACTTGATAGGTATAAACAGAAAAGTTCTAGGTTAAGTGAACAGAAGTCTAACTTTTGAATCATAAAAACTGAGAGTCATGGCTTCTCAATCAATTCCCAGACTTGAGCCGTTTACAGGCCCAGAATCCTTTGAATGAAGGAGAGACGAGGTCCCCTTGGGTAGAGGACCCCAATATGCTGCCAGATATTTCCATTGTTCATCTTTCTCCCAGCCTTCCCCAAAGGGACCTACAGCCTTTTACCAGGGTAACTGAGCATTGGAGAAGAGGAAACAAGCAGACCTTTTGGGGAATACTGGACACTGGCTATGAACTGACACTGATTCTAGGAGACTCAAAATGTGACCGCAGTACAGCAGTTAGAACAGTGCTTATGGAGGTCGGATGATCACTAGAGTTTTAGTTCAGATCTGTCTCACAGTGAGGCCAGTGCACTCCTGAACCCATCCTGAATCTGGTTATTTCCCCAGTCATCTCTTCAATTCTGGAGTGCATAGACATCCTCACAGGTCTTGTTCCCTGACCTGTGAAGTAAGGGCTGGTATGTAGGGAAGACGAAGTAGAAGCCAGCAGAGTGGCCTCTACCTAGGAAAATAGTACACCAAAAGCAACAACGCCGCATTCCTGGAGGGACTGCGGAGATTAGTGTTACCATCCAGGACTTGAAAGATGCAGGCGTGCTGACTCCCACCACAGCTCCATTCAACCTGCCTATTTGGCTTGTGCAGAAGAATGATGGATCTTGGAGATTATTGTAAGTTTAGCCAGGTGGTGGCTCCAGTTGCAGCTGCTGTACCAGATGTGGCTTCATTGCTTGGCAACTTACACATCCCCTGGCACCTAGTATACAGCTATTGACCTGACAAACGCCTTTCTCGCCGTACCTGTCAATAAAGACCACTAAAAGCAGTTTACTTTCATCTGGCAAGGCCAGTGCTGCACCTTCACTGACCTACCTCGGGTGTATCAGCTCTCCAGCCCTGTGTCATAATTTAGTTCACAGGGGTCCTGATTGCCTTTCTCTTCCACAAGATACCACACTCGCCCATTATTCCTGACATTATGCTGATTGGATCTAGTGAGCGAGAAGTAGCAACTATGCCAAACTTACTGGCAAGACGTTTGTGTGTCAGAGAGCGGGAAATAAATCTGACAAAAATTCAGGGACCGTCTGCCTCAGTGAAATTTCTAGGAGTCCAGTGATGTGGGGCATGCCAAGATAACCCTTCCAAGGCCCCTCCTGCAACCAAAAAAGAGGCACAAATCCTGGTGGCCTCTTTGGACTTTGAAGGCAGCATATTCCTCACTTGAGTGCTACTCCAGCCCATTTACCAAGTGACCCAGAAAACTGCTAGTTTTGAGTGGAGTCGTTGCCTCCCGCCACACACTATCTTCTCTGTTTCAGTCCCTGCCTGTGGCCTCATGGGGTGTTGCCCACAGTCAGTTGACTGAGGAAGAGAAAACTCAGGCCAGATAGACAGACGGTTCTGCCTGACCTGCGGGCACCAGCTGCAGCACTGCCGCCCGTCTCTGGGGCACCCCCGAAGGACAGCGGTGAGCAGAAGCCCTCCTGGTGGGCAGAACTTCCAGCAGTGCACCTGGTTGTTCCTTGAAAGAGAAATGGTCAGAGGTACAACTGTACACCGATCCCTGGGCTGTGACTTGATGGTCAAGGACTTGGAAGGAACATGACTGGAAAGTTGGTGACAAGGAAATTTGGGGAGAGGTATGTGGATAGACCTCCCTGAATGGGCAAAAAACATGAAGATATGTGTGTCCCATGTGAATGCTCACCAAAGAGTGACCTCAGCAGAGGAGGATTTTAATATTCAAGTGGATAGGATGACCCATTGTATGGACACCACCCAGCCACCCCTGTCATCACCCAGTGGGCTCATGGACTTGGCTACAGGGACAGGGGTGGGGGATACACATGGATTTCCACTCACCCAAGCCTAACCTGGCTACGGCCGCCACTGAGTGCCCAGTCTGAAGCAGCAGACACCAGCACTGAGTCCCCAGTATGGCATCATTCCCCAGGGTGACCAGCCAGCTACCTCGTGGCAGGTTGATTACGTTGGACCACTTCCATCATGGAAGGGGCAGTATTCTGTCCTTCCTGGAAGACACATTGACTCTGGGTATGGACTTACCTTCCCTCATGCAGTGCTTCTTCCAAAACTCCCATCCATGGACTTACAGATTGCCATCATGGGGTCCACACAGCATTGCTTCTGATCTAGGAACTCTCATCACAGCAAATGAAGTATGGCAGTGGGCCCCTGCCCATGGAATTCACTGGTCTTCCTCTGTTCCCCGCCGTCCTGAAGCAGCAGTCGTGATAGAATGGTGGAATGGCCTTTTGAAAGACTCTGTTACAGTGACAGCTAGGTGGCAGTCCCTTGCAGGGCTGGGGTAGGGTTCTCCAATATATGGTGCTGTTTTTCTCAAAGTCAGGAATCAAGGGGTAGAAATGGGAGGGCCACCACTCACCATTGCCCCTAGTGACCCACAGCGACATTTTTGCTTCCTGTTCCTGCTCTGCCTCTGCTCGGCTGGCCTGAAGGTCCTAATTCCATCAGGAGACACAACAATGAGTCCATTGAATTGGAAGTTAAGACTGCTTCTCGTCACTTCAGGTTCCTCATTCCTGTGATTCAGTAGGCAAAGAAGGAGTTACCGTGCTGTCTGGGGTGACTGGCCCTGATTCCCAAGGGGAAATTGGGCTGCTCCTCCTCAGTGGAGCTAAGGAAGAGTATGTCTGGAATAGAGGAGAGCCCTTAAGGTGTCTCTTAGAATTACCATGCCCTGTGATTAAAATCAGGGGAGAACCACAACCCAATCCAGGCAGGACTACTAATGGCAGGAATGAAGGTTTATGTCACACCACCAAGGAAAGAACCACGACCAGCTGAGGTGCTTACTAAAGCCAAAGGGAATGTGGAATGGATACTGGAAGAAGGTGGTTATAAATACCATCTATGACCACATGAGCAGTTACAGACCCGAGGACTGCAGTTGTCATGAGTATTTCCTCCGAGTATGTATGTATGTATGTATGTGTATCTCAAGTATCTCTGTTTTCTTCCCTCTCTGATCCCTTTATTATATAACATAAGATGTATTGATTTTATACATAATACTTAGGTATTATTAACTTTACATTTAAAGTTGTGGGATATCAAAGGAGAAGAGTAAAAATCACTCAAGGATTTTGATCCTCTTGTGAAGGGGTTAGTGATTTTTGGTTGTATGTGAGAGAGTTGTGTCATGTTAGGTGGAATTGTGACCTTGTTATTGTCTTCTTTTGGTGATGAAGGTTTAAGGAGACCTTTATGAGTGCCAAGTTGACAAGGAATTAGTTTTATGTGTCAACTTGACTGAGTCATGGGCTGCCCAGATATTTGAACAAGCATTATTCTAGGTGTTTCCATGAAGGTGTTTTTGAATGAGACTAACATTTAAATTAGTAGACTGAGCAAAGCAGACTGTCCTTCCTAATGTGGATGGGCCTCATCCAATCTGTTGAAGGCCTGAATAGAACAAAAAGCTGACCTCCTGTAAGAGAGAAAATTTTTCCTGATGGCTTTTGGACTGGAACATTGGCTTTTTTCCTGCCTTCGGAGTCAAATTGAAATATTGGCTCTTCCTGGGTCTCACATTTGCTGGCCTTTGGACTGGGAACCATTCCATCGGCTCTCCTGGGTCTCCAGCCTCCTAACTCACCCTGCAGATTTGGGACTTATTGGTCTCCATGACTGCACGAGCCAATTCCTTAGGGTAAATCGCTCTCTGTATAAATATATACATCCTATTGGTTCTCTCTAGAGAGCCCTGACCTAATACACATTTGGTTAATCCTGATTGATATAGATTTAGTCACTGCTAGGTTAAATAGTTTGAAACCACTTTGGAAAGATTAATCCTGCATCACTGTATACAATGAATAGAAATGAAGAGATACTGGGGAAAGGAAGACCAGTTAGGCTCTTTCAGCTACCTAGGCAACAAGTTTCTCTGAGCTAGATATATAAGTTAAGGAAACAGCAGAGCACATATCACATTTGTAGAACTGGTAATGGATAAAAGTACTTTGCAAGAGACCATGGAAGAGAGTAGAATGCGTGAACTCTGAGGAACTCCATCATTTATGCAACTGCAGGAGAAGGTACCTACAGGCAGACTGAGGAGGAGGAGCTGCTGAGTTGAGAGGAAATCAGAAGTCCAGAGTCCTTAGAACAGAAGACTGTTGTCAGTTGTGTCTGATACCACTGAACAGCCATTTGGGATGAGGACAGATTTGTTCAATAGTTTTGGCATATAGAGATTGTTTGTGATTTTACCTGTGGTTTCAGAGGCTTCAAAAGATTAGATGTCAGACTGGAATGGCTTAAACAGTGAATAGAAGGAGAGAAAAGAGAGACAGTATGTGTAAGATGGCCCCTTATGAGAAGCTTTGCTGGGAAAGGGAGCACAGAAATGGGATTGTGGCTGGAGGGGTATGAGAGGTAGGTTCAGGGAGAGTGGGATTGACCTCTGATAGGAAGAGAGACACTTCCTTCACTGTGAAAGGAAGGAAGGGCAAAGTAAGTGTAGATGCCTATCATATTGTGCGTTTGAAGGTGGGAAAATGAGTGCATTTTCATCTAGGGACTTTCACTTTGCAGTGGAGTATGAAGGAGAGTTATCAGCTGAGACCCAGAGAGGCAGAAGGGGTGTTGGAGGTCTGCAGAGTTGAGGAGCAGACGGCCCCTTGAGGGAAAATCCTGAGTGGGGAAGGGGATGAAGCTTGCTGGGCAGCTCTGGGGTCCTTTCTAAGGTCGAAGCCATCATTGGTGTTGGTATTTACTGTGGATTCTTTTTTTCAGCTCGGGTGGGGGTGGGGTAGGGATATAGATGGCTAGATTCATCCAAGCATGTAAGACTCTCAGTTAAATGTAGCTTCTATGCGAGAATAATTGCATTAAGACCTTCTCGGCCTTGGGACTTCCATGGTGGTCCAGTGGCTAAGACTCCGTGCTCCCAATGCAGGGGGCCCAGGTTTGATCCCTGGTCAGGGAACTAGATCCCACATGCCGCAACTAAGAGTTCACATTCCACAACTGAAAGATCCTGTGTGCCGCAATTAAATATCCCACACGTGGCAACAAAGATCCCACGTGCTGCAACTAAGACCTAGCATAGTCAAATAAATAAGTAAGTAAATAAATAAATCCTTCTCAGCCTTAAAAAGAATGTACTGAACATAATTTAACTTTTCTTGATGTCTAAGGTTTTCACTATGTTAGCTATGATGCTCTGATTATTAAAGTGATTGCTCTAGGTTCAAGTCGACGGGTTTTTATTACACGTACATCACAATGCCAGGCTCTGCTGACATTGAACTGAAAGGTAAAATCCCTGCCCTAAGTGTAGTGCCTGCCTGTGGTGAGAGTGTCCCTGGCTGTGTGGACCTTCTGCCAGGGAAACACAGAACAGGTACCCTCTCCAGGACAGATGGGTGGATGGAGGTGGGGTGTCGAGGGAGGTTTGGTCCCCAGAAGAGGTGACCAAAGTAGTCAGCTGACTTGGAACTCAGAAGATCCATTGTCACACAGAACAACTTTGAAAATAGTGGTTAGAGTTCCAGTCAGACCATTAAAAACTAATGAAAATATTACATATTTTCAATGAGAAATATTACCAAAAAACAACCCAGTATTATTTAAAAATTAGAAGCTGAGAATTTATAAGTCTTTTATTCATTGTGAAATTTGTGTTGAGAAAATATTATTTCACTTGATAAGGTAGATTTCAGATTTTGTGGAGATTTTTTGAGTGAATGCTTGAGTGCTTTTAAGGGCTATAATATATGCTGACAGTGACTCCATGTATTTAACTCACCGTCAAAACTTCTGTCTTTTCCTTTTTTTTGGTACCAAATAAACAACTTAAAAAAACAACAACACAGCACTGACTATGGCTACAAATGGAATAAAGGGAAGGAAAGATGTGTGCATGTCTGTATATTAACTGTATAAACATTGGAAAAGGGTGAGCTGGAGGCAGATAACGTTTATTCAGTGTGTGTTAGAAATCATGTACTAAGAACTTCCACATGTAGCAAATGCATTTAGTCTTAACAAAACCCCATGAGATGTAGATATCATTGATACCCATTTTACAGATAAGAAAATAAATAATTTAACTAAAATAAATAATTGCCCTGAGTCAAATGGTTAGTGGTAAGAGTGGCAAAATCTTACATCTTTGGCTTCATTTCCTGTGTTCTTCCCTCCAAAATAGCTAGGGTAAAATGAGCTGTTGGCATTGTAAAAAATTTTTAAAAAGAGTTATTTATCTGTGATTTTTCTGAGCAGAAAAGAAGGTAGTGTTGCAGAATAAAGTAGAATTCCTTGTATTGGCCAAAGCCCAAAGCATTTGTCAGGGTGATAGTAGACAGGGATGTATATTCAGTGTTCATAAATCAGGTTCGTATTTCTTGGGAGATAGTAGTGGTGGAGGTGAGTGGCAGGGAGGATTATCTATGCACTACACTGAAAGTTCAGAGTTTGAAAGTCTCTCACTTGTTAGCATCATATGAGGGATATGTGTTTCTAATAATTGAATGGAACTCAATGAGCAGTACGTATATGGCTATCAATAGATTTTGTTATTGTTGTTGTTTAAGCTTACATTAGCTGCTACCAATCATTGATTTTTCAGTCTCAGATCCTTGGTATGTCTATGAAATCCCTAATTAGATAAGCATTGCCATAAGAGTTCTGAATGGATATGATCTTTGATAACTCTGTCCGTTCTCAAAAATATCTTTTGGAAATGTGGAAAATCAACCTGGTTGGTATTGTTGGTATTTTATATAAATGGAGAATACAGATTTTAGTGTATGATATAAATCTAAGAAACATGAAAAGCGTTTTTATATGTGTTACATACTGGTTTGAAGAAATCACACAAAAATTTCCATCTGAGATTTTTTTAAAAGCATAGTTGAGACTTTTAAATATCTCTGCAAATTTAATTTGTCATGTTTCTGAAATGGAATAAATTAGACCTAGCTTATATCATACTAAATATTTTATGCCTTACAGTTAGTTCTATAAAAATGTTTAGTCGTCTCTATTAACCACCTTCCTTAATGTTCCTAGGTTATTGAATCTTTGGGAATTATTATTTATAAGGCACTGGACTATGGCTTGAAGGAGAATGAAGAAAGGGAATTAAGCCCTCCCCTGGAGCAGCTCATCGATCGCATGGCCAACACGGTAGAGGCTGATGGCAGCAATGATGAGGGCTATGAGGCTGCAGATGAAGGTCTGGAGGAGGAGGAAGATGAGAAGAGAAAAATCTCAGCAATCCGGTCCTATAGAGATGTCATGAAGGTAAAGTTTACAATAGTACCTCTTTCTTTGAAGAGTTGTTATTTCACTTAAAAAAACTGAATGGTGATTTAGCATTTGATAATAGTTCTTAGACTTTCAGCTATAAGTGAAATGTGTTCTAATTTCATTCTTTTACATGTAGCTGTCCAGTTTTCCCAGCACCACCTATTGAAGAGACTGTCTTTTCTCCATCATATATCCTTGCCTCCCTGTCATAGATTAGTTGACCATAGGTGCGTGGGTTTATCTCTGGGCTTTCTGTCCTGTTCCATTGATCTATATTTCTGTTTTTGTGCTAGGACCATACTGTTTTGATTACTGTAGCTTTGTAGTATAGTCTGAAGTCAGGGAGCCTGATTCATCCAGCTGTTTTTCTTTCTCAAGATTGATTTGGCTGTTCAGGGTCCTTTGTGTTTCCATACAAATTTAAAAATTTTTTGTTCTACTTATGTGAAAAATGCCATTGGTAATTTGATATGGATTTCATTGAATCTGTAGATTAGAACACTCTCTAACACCATACACAAAAATAAACTCAGTGGATTAAAGACCTAAATGTAAGTCCGGATACTATAAAACTTTTAGAGGAAAACATAGGCAGAACACTCTCTGACATAAATCGCAGCAATATCTTTTTTGATCCACCTCCTAGTGTAATGAAAATAAAAACAAAAATAAACAAATGGTACCTAATTAAACTTAAAAACTTTTGCATAGCAAAGGAAATCATAAACAAAATGAAAAGACAACCCACAGAATGGGAGAAAATATTTGCAAATGAAGCAACCAACAGGGGATTAATCTCCAAAATATACAAACAGCTCATGCAGCTCTATATCAAAAAACCAGATAACCCAATCAAAAAATGGGCAGAAGATCTAAATAGACATTTCTCCAAAGAAGATAGACAGGTGTCCAAAAAGCACATGAAAAGATGCTCAACATCACTAATTATTAGAGAAATGTAAATCAAAACTATAACTATATGGTCAGAATGGCCATCATCAAAAAATCTACAAACAATAAATGCTAGAGAGGGTGTGGAGAAGAGGGAACCCTTCTTTACTGTTGCTGGGAATGTTAATTGGTACAGCCACTATGGAAAATAGTATGGAGGTTCCTTAAAAAACTAAAAATAGAGTTGCCATATGATCCAGCAGTCCCACTCCTGGGCATATATCTGGAGAAAACCATAATTCAAAAAGATACTTGCACTCCAGTGTTCATTGCAGCATTATTTACAGTAGCCAAGACATGGAAACAACCTAAATGTTCATCGACAGATGAATGGATAAAGAAGATGCGGTGTATATATACAGTGGAATGTTACTCAGCCATAAAAAGAATAAAATAATGCCATTTGCAACAACATGGGTGGACCTAGAGATTAACATACTAAGTGAAGTAAGTCAGAGAAAGACAAATATTATATGATATCACTTATATGTGGATCTAATTAAAAAATGATGCAAATGAAAAAAACATAAATGAAGTGAATAAGGAACTAAAAATACTCGATTCTGTGATAAATGAAGAGTAAAGAGTTTTCCATTAAGAAACAAAACTGGGACTTCCCTGCTGTGGCAGCAGTTAAGAATCCGCCTGCCAATGCGGGGGACGCGGGTTCGAGCCCTGGCCCAGGAAGATCCTACATGCAACGGAGCAGCTAAGCCCGCGAGCCACAGCTACTGAAGCCTGAGCGCCTAGAGCCCGTGCTCTTCAGCAAGAGAAGCCACCGCAACGAGAAGCCCGCGCACTACAATGAAGAATAACCCCCGCTCACTGCAACTAGAGAAAGCCCGCACACAGCAACGAAGACCCAACACAGCCATAAATTTAAAAATAAATAAATAAATTTATTTTTAAAAAAAAGAAAGAAACAAAACTGTGTATACCTCTGAAACTGAGCTAACAGTTTTTGGTAGTGGTTTAGTGGGTATTTGTGGGGGGGAACAGGGCAAGGTGAAGGAGGAGGGGACACCCACCCAACCAACCATGTCAGTAGGTTAACCCTGGCACCAGTCAAATGACAGATGTCATGGCCAGATTGCTCTTGTATACTACAGATTTGGAAGATGAGGCCTGGAGAGTTATTGGAATCTTACAGTTCTACTCAATGACATTCAGTATGTTAACTTATAAAACAAAGATTCTTGGACATTCATCAGTTTGAACTGATAACTCTTACACTGTTTTATTGTTTTTTTAATTTGAGCTACTATGTCTGCCCTCCTGCCTATCTTATTTCTATCATAATATGAAAAATAAATAATTAAAATGCTTTTTTAGAAAGGTTTTATAGATTGGCGGAAAACTAAGTTTACCAATTCCATTCTTAGGAATTTTACTGGAGAATATCATATACTCACCCCTTGTTTCTTAGTTTCTATGTTAACCAAAACTGATCAGTAAAAATTTCCACATCTGTAACAATATGTTCTGAATATTTCTTTTAGCTACATGAGAAGAAAAATAATTGCTGAAACATTTGACAAGTAAACTGAATTTTTTATGTCATAAAACCCATTATTCATGGTCAAATAGTGACACATAGGAGTTTGTGATTTGCTCAGTGTGTTGAAATCTTCAATTAGTAAATTGGCTCCTGTTTACCTTGTTGGAAGAGAAGACAAGAATTAACTGAAGAAATATATTCTTTCTCCTTGCTGAAAGTGGAAATGTGAAACTAAGTTTGAATAATATAAATAATAGAATATTTAGGAACTTGGAGACAATTTGTTTGTTTGTTTGTTTGTTTTTTTGTGGTATGTGGGCCTCCCTCTGTTGTGGCCTCTCCCGTTGCGGAGCACAGGCTCCGGACGCGCAGGCTCAGCGGCCATGGCTCACGGGCCCAGCCGCTCCGCGGCATGTGGGATCCTCCCAGACCGGGGCGCGAACCCGGTTCCCCTGCATCGGCAGGCGGACGCGCAACCACTGCGCCACCAGGGAAGCCCCAGACAATTTGTTTTTAATTCTTAGTGAGCAAGACCTTTTTATTGTGTAACTTTTCCCCTGAACAGTTGTTTATTCCTACCAGCCTTTCAATTTGGTATATGGTGTGTTACACTTGAAAATTACTTTCACATCCATTGTTATCTGAGACTTATGGTAACGCTGTGAGGTATTGGGTTGGCATTGTTATACCCATTTTACAAATGAAAGAACTAAGGCTCAGAGAGGCGTGTGACTTGTCCAGCTTCTTTGAACTGAGTGAATGAGAGGAAGTTAAATTCAGAGGTTTATAGTCAGGTAGGACTTAGATTGGAACCCTGGTTTTGCCATTTTTGTACCAATTGTTTTACCCTGGATTATTTAATCCTACGATCCTTATTCTTATGTAAAGAGAGAATATCTGCCTGATTGAGTTTTGTGCAGATTAAATTAAATAACATAATATAAAGTACCTAGTATAGTGCTTGTCATGAATAAAAATTTAATAGCACTTACTATATGCCAGGCATTTTTCTAGGTGCTAGGGATATACCAGTAACAACATACAATTGGTCTCTGTTTTTATGGTTCTTAATTGTAATGGAGAAAAACAGGATATAAACAAGTAAAGTATAAACACATATATCATTTTTTTCTGAGTCATTCCAAGGCTTTTTGCCACTGCATATAGGTCAGAATAAATTGCAGGCACAAATTTATGTCAGCTATAGAATGTGTTCTTCTCTTAAATTAAGAATATAACACCTAAAATATTTTTCTTTCATATGATTTGCTGAGAAACATATAGAACTAAGTGGAGCCTTTCAGGAAGTATTAAGAAAAGATCATTCTTAAAAATTATTTTTGTATATATAAATATATCCTAGAAAAGATTCCTTCAGTTAACATTAGTTGAAAAGAAAAGGGATTGGAGACGTAAAGTAAATGGTGGTGGTGATGGAGAGTGAAGTATGCAGGCAAAGAAGATTAAGGAGACCAGGGGCAGGATGATGGAAGAGGAGGACGTGAGACAGTGTGTGGAGAGGAAGAGTGAAAGGAGTGTTTGAGAAATGAATGAAGTTAGTATGAGAATAGCACATGAGCAAAGTTCTTCATTTGAGACAAATGTAAAAATCTCAGCTTACTCATGCATTCATTTACCTTCTCAGATATTTAGGAAGCGTTTAGTGTACCTTCCTTGTTCTGAGCGCTCTATCAGGTGCTTGGAGATGAACTTAACTGGGGTTAAATGAACCCCAGTGAGGTAAATATTATGGACCTGGTGTCTAGGACCATACTAGCCCATACACCTTGGTGTAAATTAGTAATCTGCTTTCCTTCTTCAGGATACTGTACTTCCATCTGTAAGAGAATCATAATAAATAAAAATTTTCAATGTCTGTAATGTGGAGGATGTCTTTCTAGAAGGGGTACCCTTAAGAATAATCTGAACATATGAAAATGGTGGGCCAGCACAGGTTCATGGGAGGCTTGTAGGGCACAGAGAGGGGCACTGAACTCAGCCTGGTGGATCCTGGTTCTCTTACACAACCCAGCCCCGCTACTAATCAACGAATGCAAATAAAGCAATACCATTTGCCATTCTTTTGAAAGCAAGAATTTACTTTTGTTGAAATTAGAAATTACGGTAAATTTTTTTGCTCAGTAATTGATAGCTGCAGTGTAAATTTACATAGCTCTTACATAAAATAATTTGACAGTATATTAAGAAGTCTAAAACTATTCACTATTTATAATAGCAGAATGCTAGAAATATCCCAGATGTCCATTAATAGGGGAATGGTGAATTAACTGTGGTACAGCCAACTAGTGGTGTACTACATCACTATCAAAGGGGCTGCGGAAAGATCTCCAGGATATATCATTTACATGAGAAAACAGGTGTAGAAAATTATGTATAGTATGCCAGCATTTATCTAAGAAAATGTATGGATAAGAATACATATAAAGTATTTGTTTATATATTTTTTAAAAAAATAGGAAAGATAAACCAGAGTAGAAACCAGGACAGGCATTAAAGCTACACATCTATGAGTGTATTTGATTCTGTGGATTTGATTTAGAAACCATATAAATATTTTACATAATTATGAAACAAAACTGAATGTAGAAATATAATCCCCCCAAATCCAAAGCAAACTGAGCCTAACTGTTACCGCATCAGAAACGTGACCACATAGACCTGGAAAGCAACGATCACATAGTAGCAGTGAGCACAGCTGCCACCAGCTCATGGTCTCCGAATACCATTCCCTACTAAAAGAATTCCAGAATTCCTTAGAGAAATGGCTAATTCCAGATCTGGGAAGGAAATGTGTAAAATAGCCTGGAACATCTTGTCATACCAGAAAGCAAACAGACTATCCAAGATTACTAAATTATATAAAAAGGACTCAGAAGCCAACTCAAGGAGGCTTCTGCATTGGTCAGATGGAAGAATTTGATCATCAATAAGAATAATAGCTGTGATGGATTAAAGTAGACCAAATATTCTTCATTCTCTGGGGACATAAGTAGTAATTAATAAAACTCTTTTGGTCACCTTTAGCGGTTGTTCAGTTGTTAACCCACTTATTATTTTGACAACTGGCATATAGACAGAATCCATTCTGCCTTTTCCATAAGGACACCACCTCAGGGCAACCAAAGAGTTTTGGATGAATGTCTCTTTATAAAAGTATTCCAACTAATAAATGAAAGTGAAGTGATAGGAATTGCAAAATGGTAATATTCTGATTCTACAAAATAGTCCCTTTTTTTTTTTTTCTTGCGGTACGCGGGCCTCTCACTGCTGTGGCCTCTCCCGTTGCAGAGCACAGGCTCCGGACGCGCAGGCTCAGCGGCCATGGCTCACGGGCCCAGCCGCTCCGCGGCATGTGGGATCCTCCCGGACTGGGGCCCTAACCCGTATCCCCTGCATCGGCAGGCGGACTCTCAACCACTGCGCCACCAGGGAGGCCCTGATTCTACAAAATAATAGCATTGTGGCATCACAAGAAACCAGCAGACTTTCTGTGCCTCTGATGGAAGTTTACAGCACCACCTGCAAAGTCTTCTTGCCAAATAAACAATCTGATCAAGCCTCTAGATCTAACTAATCTAACTACCAATTATAGGAAGTCCAGGGGACATAGAAACATTTAAAATAATACCATAGGGACGCAATCAGCAAAATCAGATTGTGGGAAACTATAGCACAAATCACATAATTTCTTCAACAAGTAACTTACAAATTAAAAGGAAGGGGAGAGAGGAAAAACAGATTAAAAGAGACTTAATACATACCAATTGCAGTAGAATGAACCTCGATTAAAAGAAATAAATTATAAAACTAGGTATATATTTGAGATAATCAGGAAAATTTGACCTCTTACTCTATAGTTGATGATATTAGGAATTATTCATAGTTTTAGATATGATAGTAGTGTTGTGGTTATATTTTTTAAAAAAGAACTCATTTAGTGATATATGCTGAAATATTTACATGTGAAATTCAGATATCTGGGATTTGCTGTAAAATAATCCTGGAGGGTGAGGCTTAAGTGGATGAGGATGTAGATAAAACAAGATTAGCCATGAATTGATAATTACTAAATTAGGTGATGGGTACATTGTAATTCATTATACTATTCACCTTGTTTTTTATATGTTTGAAATTTTTTCACATAGTAATACTACTATTAGGAATTTTTCAAAGAGGTCAATTTTTTTTCTTTTTCTTTTTTTTTTTTTTTTTTTGCTTTCCAGTCCCTGTGGACTTTTTTTAAAATTTAATTTTATTTATTTATCAAAGAGGATAATTTTTAAAACTTAGATAGAACTGACATATAACATTATATTAGTTTCACTTGTACAATATGTATAATGATTCCCTATTTGTATAAATTGCAAAATGATCAGCACAATAAGGCTAGTTAACATCCATCACCACACATAGTTACGAATTTTTTTCCTTGTGATGAGAACTTTTAAGCTCTACTCTTTTAGCAACTTTCAAATATATAATACAGTTTTGTTAACTACAGTCACCATGCTGTACATTACATCCGTAGGACTTACTTATTTTATAACTGGAAGTTTGTACCTTTTGACCACCTTCACCATTTCACCCACCCTGTACCCCCAAGCCCCAACCACTGGCATCACCAATCTGTTCTCGGTACAAAGAGATGTTTTTTAAAACAAAATGTTACATAGATACGTGGAGATGTGTATCACAGCATTATTATTATTATTATTATTATTATTTATTTATTTATTTTTGTGGTACGCGGGCCTCTCACTGTTGCGGCCTCTCCCGTTGCGGAGCACAGGCTCCGGACGCGCAGGCCCAGCCGCCATGGCTCACGGGCCCAGCCGCTCCGCGTCATGTGGGATCTTCCCGGACCGGGGCACGAACCCGTGTCCCCTGCATCGGCAGGCGGACTCCCAACCACTGCGCCACCAGGGAAGCCCCACAGCATTATTTATACTGTTCTGAAACGGGAAATAAATGACTCACAAAGAAATGGTATATCAACTACATGGATTATCATATGGTCTTTAAATTATAATTATGTGGGTTATGAAGCAATATGGGAAATTTTCGTTTTAATAAATGGAAAAAAGACCACAAAATTCTGCATGTACTGCTATGTGTATAAAGAAGAGACTCTGCTCAGGAATAAAGATGCAGACCTACTAGAGAATGGACTTGAGGATACGGGGAGGGGAAAGGGTAAGCTGGGACAAAGTGAGAGAGTGGCATGGACATATATACACTACCAAACATAAAATAGATAGCTAGTGGGAAGCAGCCGCATAGCACAGGGAGATCAGCTTGGTGCTTTGTGACCACCTAGAGGGGTGGGCTAGGGAGGATGGGAAGGAGGGAGATGCAAGAGGGAAGAGATATGGGGACATATGTATATGTATAACTGATTCACTTTGTTATAAGGCAGAAACTAACACACCATTGTAAGGCAATTATACTCTAATAAAGATGTAAAAAAAAAAGAAATGGTAGGTGAGTTATGGTTTTCAATAAATCTATAATTTATAAAAAAAAAAGAGACTGCTGATTTATGATTTACCATAAATGGTATTAATGGCATTGTGATTCAGGGGGAACCATATGGCTTCAGAAATTTCATTCCTCTTATTGTTTAGCATTTGTATAATAAATAAAATATGTAAAATTTTAGTATGGCTATATTAAGTTATTGCTCATGAATAGTTTTATAAGTTATATTTCCAGTGTTAATTCATACTTTCAAAAAAAATCTGGCATGTTTCTGTAAATATAAGAATATAGTTTACAAATAATAAGCCCTGATTATAAAAAGCTAGTATGTTTTTGGTTTGCCACATAATGTCAGAATTTGCATGCTATTTTGAAAACTCATCAGGAGAAAAATTTAAGAAAAGGATAGTACTGTAGAGTGTGATTAAAAATAGAAAAAAACCCCTATATTATTTAAATTTTTTTTGATTTTTTTTTTTTTTGTTGTGGACCACTTCTTAAAGTCTTTATTGATTCCGTCACAATATTGCTTCTGTTTTACGTGTTTTGGTTTTTTGGCCGCAAGGCATGTGGGATCCCTGGTCCCCGACTAGAGATCGAACCTGCACTGCCTGCATTGGAAGGCAAAGTCCCAACCACTGGACTGCCAGGGAAGTCCCTAATTTTATTATACCAAGCTAGATTAGTCCAGTGCACAGTTTATCTTCATCTTCAAATTGCACATGTATTACAGACAGCTGAAGTGGAATGAGTCTGTTATTTTCATTTGTGTATAAATTTTGGCCTAGGTTTAATGGAGTATATCCAAGGGAAGCCATAATGTTTGTTTGAGCTTGTCTGTTACTGAGTGAAGGTGTGTTAACATAGGTTAGTTGGGTGACCATAGTCCATCAGTCAAATTAGAGTGACTCCAAAGAACAGACTACAGTTCTCTGTACTTTAAAATGTTTGTTCTCTAAGTTTTGAAATTTTCTGGGAACGTGCTAATTTTCTCACTGGTTTAGGCAAAAATTTAGTAATTTATCCTAACTAACTATATGATGCTGCATTTAATGAAGATGATCTTTGTTATTATCTTTGTTATTAATTTCTTATGACAAATGCATGATTATACTCACTAGGCAAAACATTTTAATTATGGTTTAAAATATTCTACTTAGATTTTTGCAAAAAAAATTCTAAGCTTTGTGAACTGAATATTTTTTAAAACATTTGAATTTTAGCAGTTGAGAATAAATTATGAGGAAATTTGGAGTCTAATATTATCAACAAAAGACTGTGATGTAAAACCTAAATATATCAGAAGATATAATTTTGATTATGCCTTTTTCTCTTCTGAGGTGATATTATTTACACACACTGCAGTATGTGTCTCCAGACATAAAGAGTGACTTGGATTGCTGAACGCTTCGTAATTTAGAGTTTAAACAAAAACTGTATTCTCAATTAATTGTGCCAAAGTTTAAAAAAAAACTTTATGGTCTTTTACTGTGTAGTATTTTGATGCTAATTAGGGTAAAAGGCCAATGGATAATAGAGTTTCTGGCATACATCTTTGATTTGATATCAGATAAAGATTATTTTCCTAGTTGGTACATTGCTTCAAAATACAAATGCTAACTTATTTGACCAAAAAATGTTTCCAAATGTTAGAAAGTATTGTAGGCTGTCTTTTTTCTAATCACATCCGTCAAGCCCAGGTTTGCTGATAATTTCAAGTTTTGTTGAAAATATATAACAAGGTCTTATGTGTGTAAGGAAGTTTTCAGAAAATTAATTTCGATTCTGGCAATATTATTAATGATTCTATACAGAGAATTCAGATAATGGAGTTGTCAGATAGACTTTTAATTGATGTTCAGGATTCTAAGAGTCAGGATTGAAACTTTGAGTAGAGAACTGGAAAATATATAGAAAGAACCTAATGGAAATTTGAGAACCAAAAAATGAAGTAACTGAAATAAAAGTTTAGTGGATGGGTTTAATAGACTAGACGGAGCTGAAGAGAGAATGAAGTGGAACGTTGTCAATAGAAAATATTCAGAGTGAAGCACAGACACAAAAAGAATAAAAGCAGTACACATAATTAAAGTCCCAAGGAGAGCCAAAGAAGAGAGAGGATGGAAGCCATATTTGAAGACATACTAAGAATTTCCCAAGACAATGCAAAACACTATGCTGCAGATTCTGGAAGCCCCACAAACAAAAAGAGCAAGATAAATTAAATGGAAAATAATCTAGTTTCATACTTAAACTGCTAAAATCCACAAGCAGAGAGTCTAAAATCAAGCCAGAGAAAAAACTGGACTGCACCTGACTTCTCAACAGAAACAATGGAATCTAGAAGACAGACTGGAATGACATTGTCAAAGTTCTAGAATAGAACCTAAAATTCTTTACCTAGTGAAGTATCTTTCCAGATTAAAGGTAAAGTAGTTCTTTTCCTGACCAAAAAAGCAGTGGCCTAGAGTAGGAGTTGGGGAGTCATCAGCCTTATAGGTAGCATTTAAAGCAGTTAGAGTAGACAAGATCAGCTAAGGTGAGTAGAGAGAAACCCAAAGATCCAAGATTGAACCCTATAAACTCCAGCATTTTGGTTTAGCTTAAAATTTATTTGTAGAACAGCAAAGGTAGGTTAAGTAAGATATTATATAGCCTAGTCTTCTCCTTTTAGAAATAAGCTGAAACCCAGCAATGTTAAATAAATTGTCTAAGGTTATATAATGGCATGTTGATAGATATGGGACAGAACCTGTTCCTTCTAATCGTGTCCCTCTGCCCCCAAATTATCCCCTTTTTGGTAACTGTAGAAGATGATTTTGTTGCATGCTTACTGTATACTATGCTCTATGCTTAAGCACTTTAAGAACATTATTTCCTTTAATGGAAGAGTAATATACTCTCATTCTAGGGTGGAGTGCATAAGGACTTGGGCTCTAGAGTTAGACTGCCTGGGTTCCTTTCCAGTTCTACTGTCTCGCTGTGTGGCCTTGGGTAAATTACTTAGCTATTCTAAATCTCTAAATTGGGTTGTTGTAAGGATTAGAGGTGAAGATGCATATAAACACAAAGAGTAAAATAAATATCAAGTAATTCATTGACACTGAAATAACCACTGGGGTTATTTTTCCTCTGAGGGATTATTTCTCCTCTGTCTCAATGGAAACTTTGTGGAATTTCGTTGTTCTTTTAAAATTTTTTATACCTTTAAAAATTGTGGTAAAATACACATAAGATTTACCATTTAAACCATTTAAAGGTGTACGATTTAGTGCCATTAAGTACATTCACAATACTGTCCAGTCATCACCACTGTCTAGTTCCAGAGCTTTTTCATTATCCCAGATGGAAACCTCATACCCATCTCTCCCCATCTCTCCTCCTTCAGCCCCTGGCAACCACTAATCAGCTTTCTGTCTCTGTGGATTTATGTATTCTGGGTATTTCATATGAATGGAATCATACAGTATGTGACCTTTTGTGTCTGGCTTCTTAGACTTAGCATAATATTTTTAAGGTTCATCCATGTTGTAGCATGTGTCAGTACCTTTTTCCTTTCTGTGGCTTAGTAAGATTCCATTTTGTGAATATACCACATTTTGTTTATCCATTCATCAGTTTAGAACATTGGAATTCTTTCCACCTTTTGGCTGCTATGAATAGTGCTGGTATGAACATTTGTGTTCCAGTTTTTGTTTGAACACCTACTTTCAATTCTTTGGGGTATATACCTAGGAATGGAGTTGCTAGATCACATGGTAATTCTATCTTTAACTTTTGAGAAACCATCAAGCTATTTTTCACAGTGGCTTCACCATTTTACATTCCCACCAGCAATACACAAGGGTTCCAATCTCTCCACATTCTTGCCAACACTTATTTTCCATTTTTTCTTTGTTTTTATAGCCATTCTAGTGGATGTGAGTGGTATCTAATTGTGTTTTTGATTTGCATTTTCTAATGACCAGTGATGTTGAGCATCTTTTTATGTGCTTTTTGGCCATTTGTATACCTTCTTTGGAAAAATGTCTAGTCAAGTCAATTTTTAAATTAGATTATCTTTTGTTGAGTTTGAGTTCTTTATGTATTCTGGATACTAGATCTTTATTAGATATATGATTTGCAAATATTTTCTCTGATTCTGTGGATTATCTTTTCACTCTCTTGATAGTGTCCTTTGATGTACAAAAATTTTTAACTTTGATGAAGTCTAATTTATCCATTTATAGGCATACCTCGGAGATATTGCAGGTTTAGTTCCAGACCACTGCAATAAAGCAAATATTGCAATAAAGCGAGTTACATGAATATTTTGGGTCCCCACTGCATATAAAAGTTATGTTTATGCTATACAGTAGTCTATTAAGTGTGTAATAGCATTACGTCTAAAACAATGTACATACCTTAATTTAAAAATAAAAAACAAAAAAAATTACAATCGTAATATCAAAAATCACTGATCACAGATCACCATAATGAATGTAATAATAATGAAAAAGTTTGAAATATTGCGAGAATTACCAAAATGTGACATAGAGACAAGAAGTGAACAAATGCTGTTGGAAAAATGGCACTGATATACTTGCCCAATGCAGGGTCACTACAAACTTTCAATTTGTAAAAAAACACAATATCTGCAATGCACAGTATAGTGCAATAAAACAAGATATGCTATTTCTTGTCCTTTTGGTATCATATCTTAAAAACCAGTACTGAATCCACAACCATGAAGGTTTACGCTTATGGTTTTGTCTAAGAGTTTTATAGTAGTTTTGGTTCTTATATTTAGGTCTCTGATCCATTTTGAGTTAATATTTATGTATGGTGGGAGATGGGGGTACCACTACTTTTTTTTTTTTTTTTTTTTATGTGGATATCCAGTTTTCCCAGCATCATTTGTTGAAGAGAATATTCTTTCCCTACTTAATGGTCTGGGCACTTTTGTGAAAAATCAGTCAATCATAGATATATGGATTTATTTCTGGACTCAGTTATATTTCATTGATCTGTATGTTTGTCCTTATGCAAGTACCACTTTGTTTTGATTAGTATAACTTTGAGGTAAGTTTTGAAATTTGGAAGTTTGAGTCTTCTAGCTCTGTTCTTTTCAAGATTGTCTCAGCTATTTGGGTCCCCTTGCAATTCTATATGAACTTTAGGATCAGCTTTTCCATTTCTTAAAAAAAGGCCTTTGGGAATTAGTTAGGGATTGCATTCAATCTGTAGATCATTTTGTGTAGTATTACTGTCTTAACAATATTAAGTCTTCCATGAATACGGGATGTCTTTCCATTTATGTAAGTCTTATTTAATTTCTTTCAGCAATGCTTTAGAGTTTTCAGTGTATAAGTCTTGCACCTCCTTGGTTAAATTTATTCCTTAGTATTTTATTTTTTTGCTATTTAAAAAAATGGTATTGTTTTCTAAATTTCATTTTCTGATTGTTCATTAGTATTGTATAGAAATAGAACTGTTTTGTGTTGATCATGTATCCCACAACTTTGCTAAAATTGCTTCTTAGTTCTAATAGTTTTTGTGGATTTTCTACATATAAGATTATATCATGTGCATTAAAAAAATTTTAGAGTTTTACACCAGTGTTTTCCAAGTTGCAGGGCACAGCCTGTTAGTGGGTTGTGAAATCAATTGAATGTGTAAGTTTTGTTTTGTGAAATTTTTGTGTATAAAACATATACATATGCATGTGTTTGAATCCTTATGTAAAATGTTATTTCTATTTATTTATTTATTTAATTTTTGGCTGCGTTGTGTCTTCGTTGCTGCACGCGGGCTTTCTCTAGTTGCAGCGAGCAGGGGCTACTCTTCGTTGCGGTGTGTGGTCTTCTTATTGTGGTGGCTTCTCTTGTTGTGGAGCACAGGCTCTAGGCGCACGGGCTTCAGTAGTTGTGGCACGCGGGCTCGGTAGTTGTCTCTCATGGGCTCTAGAGTGCAGGCTCAGTAGTTGTGGCTCATGGGCTTAGTTGCTCTGCGGCATGTGGGATCTTCCCAGACCAGCGCTTGAACTCATGTCCACTGTATTGGCAGGTGGACTCTCAACCACTGTGCCACAGGGAAGCCCCCTAAAATGTATTTCTTACTGTGAATTACAGTAAAAAATGTTATGTCATATTCAGAACATATAATTGGAATATAAAATTGTGGGATTAGTGAAAGGTGAAAGTCCTAGCAGATGCCTTTCATAACCTTGGAAATGATAATTCTATATGGGAAGCTGTTTTCTGCGTACAAAAATAGTTGAGCAAAAAATATACTCTCTGTTCATTGGTCACTTTGTGAATAATTAAGCTTGTGAGATTTTTGCTTTTCATGCTTCCAAGGAATCAATTCTTAGCCTGTTTTTGGTACTGTGGAAACAGTTTCTTACTGAAACTCAAGATATTTTCCTGAGAATGTATTTTATTAAAGATAGTAATCTAACTATTAAATTGCATACAGAACTTATTACAAATGAAAAAATAACAGAAAGACATTATGAAGGATATTATAAGCTACAAAGATATCTTTTACTCTCCAAAAGATACAAGTTATTAAATATAATAAATGTGTATTTTCAGTAATTGTATTAATGTCAAGTTTACTGAATATAGTAAAGAATAAGGGAGAACTTACAACTTTTTAATGCAAATGAAGTACCTTAAAACATAACTGTTGTACACAGATACAAAACTATTATTTTATAGAAAGATAAAATTATCTTTTTAATAAAATGCACTAGGCTCTTGACAGGATGTCTTTTCCAATCTAATAAGCTGTGTTTGATTTTTCTAAATTGTTGTGCGTGATGTTAAATTTCATCTTTTACCTACAAGTAGTTCTGTGGGGGTTATGGGCTGTGTATTGTAAAGGACGTTAGGACTGGTAGTATCACCAGTTGCCCCCTGCCCTCTTTCCTCCACTCCCCATCTACTGACGAGGTATCTTCCCAGTGGTCCACATGTCTTCCGGACATTCTTTTTACTAAATTATACAACTCAGTGTGTATTAGAATGATCCTGGGCTTCAGAATCAAATAGGACTGTGTCAAATTCTCCTTCTCCCTCATGTTAACTCTATGACTGTGGACAAGTCACTTGACTCCTCTGAAGCCTTAGTTTCTGTTGCTATATAACGGTACTAATTCAGGGTTAAGCTAGCTAATTCAGGTTGAAGAGTAAATGGTATTATGCTGTGTATATGACATGTCAAACATGGCATGATAAATACTCAATAAATGGTAGCTATTAAAATACCTGAGTTCTGATCAGTACTTGGTAATTGGTAGTTCCCTTTCTACTCCCAACCAAAACTTTTACATATGCCCTATCGTTTTCAAGTAGAAGCTAACTAATTCTAGTAAGCTCATCTGTGCTGCTGGGTGTTTGTTAGTTACTGGACCACTTTTTCCATATAATTGTGTGGACTTTACTGGTCGTCTTGTGATGCATTAAGCTTTGGGTGATGGGAATTGTGGGGTTGCCTTGCTGTCTGATATGAAAATATGAATATACTGGGTGTGTCTGTTTTTAAGGTACAAAAACCCCACAGATAATAAAGTACCTTTATTTTCCTCTTCTGTAGTTATGTGCTGCTCATCTCCCAACTGCATCAGAGGCACCAAATCATTATCAGGCAGTGTGTCGTGCACTGTTTGCAGAGACAATGGAGCTGCATACATTTCTGACTAAAATTAAGAGTGCAAAGGAGGTAAGTACTGTTGCTTTCCTATTTAATGGCATTGTGAAAGAGAAACCTGAATTTTCGACATTGCCTATCATATTATTTAAAATATTTATTGCCATCCTTCTGATGAGTGCTGAAAATCATTCAGGAAAGAAGCAACTTAGGCAGAATTAAATCTGTTCTTTAAAATGTTACTGTGTGAATCCATTTAATAAAACAAAGATTTTCATAAAGCTTCCTTACAAATGGAAAATAAACGTTACTGAACTGGTTTAGTCAGTTTCCCATATGACTTGCTTTTCACCCTCTTTCTGCCACTCTTCTTTTGTCCATCGTAAAAAAATGTTAGTGTGTCTTTCAGGAAGGGATAAGGATGCGGAGAGGAAGCTACACATCTGATAATTTAACTTTTATAGTGGATGTGATTAAATATTTAATGCAGGAGATGTGAATTAACTTTCAGATAATCCAGAATCTCATTTTAGCTATTTTATTTATTATCTATCAGTGTCTGTGAGTTAAAAATACTATGTGTACCCACCCACAGTGGGCCAGTAGTCACTGCCTGAGGCAGGGGCTGGCAGCCAACCAGGCCGGGGTCCAGCCGCACTCACCAGCACACCCACAGCAGTCAGCCCTGCCGCAACTGAAGGCCCATGCAGCCCACAGAGGGTCACTTCTGTCGCATATAGCCCTGGTGCCCAGAGGGGAGTGTGCTGCTGGGCCCCATAGAATGTCTCCTATAGAAGGTCACTTATCCAAGAATGGGAAACACAGCTGACCTACTTAATACATAAAAATAAACCTTCCAAACTCTGTACTATGGAATAGAAAGAGTACAGAGGCAGGGTGGGGGTAGAGGGAGCTTTCCCTTTTTACTTTATATAACTTCTGTATTTTTCAATTTTTATAAAATTTTGTGTAGTAAAAACATTTTAGTTGAAAAAAAATTACGTGTAGAGTCCAAAGAGAATCATTCTAGTTTATTTACAAGGTGAATTGCCATATTTTACATCCCACAGACAGTTGTGAAGATTCTTGAGATCAATGTAAAGCACCTGGCACGTAGTAAGAGCTCAGTACATGATCAGTGGTGGGTATCGTTTCTTTTGTGACTGAAGTATGGAGTTTATCTGAAACACTAGTTTAAAACCCACAATGACACACAGTTTGGAGAGAGACACATATGGGATGTGTAAGGGAGGAAGGAAAATACTAACCTATATTAAATAAAGTACGACTAGTTCTGGTAATATGTAAGTTTATTCAGATCACGCTTAATAAATCACCCTAAATAAATCCATTTTATATGTATGAATAAGAGCTCCAAGCATTCCTCTTTAGTTCTAACCAGGATACTGCTTATAGTCTATCTTTTTTGATAGGCTGATGAAAAGTTATGTCTATTTTTCTAGGAATTTATAGAATTGGACCCAAGAAGAAAGTCTTTAACAGGGTAGAAAGGGTGAACTAATTGTTATTTGAAGAATAATTATAAATACGTCATAAGCTAGCTTTTCCTCCTGGACAGAACCAGAGGACAAAGGGTCCAGTTAAAAGCTTCCGAGTAAACATCCAAAAGCACATCCTCAATTAAGGTTTTTAGTAAAGAGTAGATTTACTAAAAAGATTACTTTTTTTCTGGTAATTGTCTTCTCTAGCTTGTTGGAATTGAGATTGTCTTCTCCAGAGAGGCTAGTGTTATTTTTAGGGCATAAGTAGAGTCCTGTGGGGTTAGAGTGAAGCAAATGAGCTCTTAGAGCCCTTCCAACACAGACAGTCTTAGGAATCATTTTTGAGCTTAAAGGACAGGATTAATAAATTTTCTACTCCAATGAGCTTCAATTTTTTTTTAATTTGCTCTTGATGAAAACTCTGCTTTGCCAGACAAATTCTTAGAAAGGGATTATTTATTTAAATTAAAGTCTGTTTAAAGAAAATGCTCACAAATGGAGTAAAAGAACACAAGTTTTTGGAACCATTGGTGGTTTTTGTGATGCCCACAGAGACCAGCCAGGCCCTGGTCAAGGTTGGGGACCTTGAGGTCAGAGTTTTGGCCATATCTCACCCTGTCACCCTCTGGCACCACCCCACATCTGGGTCTTTATAGACACGATTTGTGTCCTGATTACTCATCTCCTACTCTTGTTCCTTACTTTGCTGACCTCTTCTCGACCTTTTCCATTCTTTTTTCTTTTTTCTTTTTTTATATAGCAGGTTCTTATTAGTCATCAATTTTATACACATCAGTGTATACATGTCAATCCCAATGCCCAATTCATCACACCACCATCCCCACCCCACGGCGGCTTTCCCCGCTTGGTGTCAATACGTTTGTTCTCTACATCTGTGTCTCAACTTCTGCCCTGCTAACCAGTTCATCTGTACCATTTTTCTAGGTTCCACATACATGCATTAATATACGATATTTGTTTTTCTCTTTCTGACTTACTTCACTCTGTATGACAGTCTCTAGATCCAGCCACGTTTCAACAAATGACCCAATTTTGTTCCTTTTTATGTCTGACTAATATTCCATTGTATATATGTACCACATCTTCTTTATCCATTCGTCTGTCGATGGGCATTTAGGTTGCTTCCATGACCTGGCTATTGTAAATAGTGCTGCAATGAACATTGGGGTGCATGTGTCTCTTTGAATTATAGTTTTCTCTGGGTAATATGCCCAGTAGTGGGATTGCTGGATCATATGGTAATTCTATTTTTAGTTTT
>NC_041232.1:224396-226377 GCF_002837175.3 Physeter macrocephalus | reverse complement strand
CTCATTGTAGTTTTGATTTGCATTTCTCTAATAATTAGCGATGTTGAGCAGCTTTTCATGTGCTTCTTGGCCATCTGTATGTCTTCTTTGGAGAAATGTCTATTTAGATCTTCTTCCCATTTTCTGATTGGGTTGTTTGTTTTTTTAATATTGAGCTGCATGAGCTGTTTATATATTTTGGAAATTAATCCTTTGTCGGTTGATTCGTTTGCAAATATTTTCTCCCATTCTATGGGTTGTCTTTTCGTCTTGTTTATGGTTTCCTTTGCTGTGCAAAAGCTTTTAAGTTTCATTAGGTCCCATTGTTTATTTTTGTTTTTATTTCCATTACCCTAGGAGGTGGATCAAAAAAGATCTTGCTGTGATTTATGTCAAAGAGTGTTCTCCCTCTGTTTTCCTCTAAGAGTTTTATAGTGTCCAGTCTTAAATTTAGGTCTCAAATCCATTTTGAGTTTATTTTTGTGTATGGTGTTAAGCAGTGTTCTAATTTCACTCTTTTACATGTAGCAATCCAGTTTTCGCAGCACCACTTATTGAAGAGACTGCCTTTTCTCCATTGTATATCCTTGCCTCCTTTGTCATAGATTACTTGACCATAGGTGCGTGGGTTTATCTCTGGGCTTTCTATCTTGTTCCATTGATCTATGTTTCTCTTTTTGTGCCAGTACCATATTGTCTTGATTACTGTAGCTTTGTAGTATAGTCCGAAGACAGGGAGTCTTATTTCTCCAGCTCCATTTTTTTCCCTCAAGACTGCTTTGGCTATTCGGGGACTTTTGTGTCTCCATACAAATTTAAAAATTTTTTGTTCCAGTTCCATAAAAAGTGCCATTGGTAATTTGATAGGGATTGCATTGAATCTGTAGATTGCTTTGGGTAGTATAGTTATTTTCACAATATTGATTCTTCCAATCCAAGAACATGGTATATCTCTCCATCTGTTGGTATCATCTTTAATTTCTTTCATCAATGTCTTAGAGTTTTCTGCATACAGGTTTTTTGTCTCCCTAGGTAGGTTTATTCCTAGGTATTTTATTCTTTTTGTTGCAATGGTAAATGGGAGTGTTTCCATAATTTCTCTTTCAGATTTTTCATCATTAGTGTATAGGAATGCAAGAGATTTCTGTGCATTAATTTTGTATCCTGCAACTTTACCAGATTCATTGATTAGCTCTAGTAGTTTTCTGGTGGCCTCTTTAGGAGTCTCTGTGTATAGTACCATGTCATCTGCAAACAGTGACAGTTTTACGTCTTCTTTTCCAATTTGTATTCCTTTTATTTCTTTTTCTTCTCTGATTGTCGTGGCTAGAACTTCTAAAACTGTTGAATAATAGTGGTGAGAGTGGACATCCTTGTCTTGTTCCTGATCTTAGAGGAAATGCTTTGTTTTTCACCATTGAGGATGATGTTTGCTGTGGGTTTGTCATATATGGCCTTTATTATGTTGAGGTAGGTTCCCTCTGTGCCCACTTTCTGAAGAGTTTTTATCATAAATGGGTGTTGAATTTTGTCAAAAGCTTTTTCTGCATCTACTGAGATGATCATATGGTTTTTCTTCTTCAATTTGTTAATATGGTGTATCACATTGATTGATTTGTGTATATTGAAGAATACTTGCATCCCTGGGATAAATCCCACTTGATCATGGTGTAAGATCCTTTTAATGTGTTGTTGGATTCTGTTTGCTGTATTTTGTTGAGGCTTTTTATATCTATATTCATCAGTGATATTGGTCTGTAATTGTCTTTTTTTTGTAGTATCTTTGTCTGGTTTTGGTATTAGGGTGATGGTGGCCTTGTAGAATGAGTTTGGGAGTGTTCCTCCCTCTGCTATATTTTGGAAGAGTTTGCAAAGGATAGGTGTTAGCTCTTCTCTAAATGTTTCATAGAATTCATCTGTGAAGCCATCTGGTCCTGGACTATTGTTTGTTGGAAGATTTTTAATCACAGTTTCAATTTCATTACTTGTGATTGGTCTGTTC
>NC_041232.1:222212-223833 GCF_002837175.3 Physeter macrocephalus | reverse complement strand
AACGTATTGTTTAGCCTCCATGTGTTTGTGTTTTTTACGTTTTTTTCCCTGTAATTCATTTCTAATCTCATAGCATTGTGGTCAGAAAAGATGCTTGATATGATTTCAATTTTCTTAAATTTACCAAGGCTTGATTTGTGACCCAAGATGTGATCTATCCTGGAGAATGTTCCATGTGCACTTGAGAAGAAAGTGTAGTCTGCTGTTTTTGGATGGAATGTCCTATAAATATCAATTAAATCTATCTGGTCTGTTGTATCATTTAAAGCTTCTGTTCCCTTATTTATTTTCATTCTAGATGATCTGTCCATTGGTGTAAGTGAAGTGTTAAAGTCCCCCAGTATTATTGTGTTAACTGTCGATTTCCTCTTTTACAGCTGTTAGCAGTTGCCTTATGTATTGAGGTGCTCCTGTGTTGGGTGCATATATATCTATAATTGTTACATCTTCTTCTTGGGTATATCCCTTGATCATTATGTGGTGTCCTTCCTTGTCTCTTGTAACATCTTTTATTTTAAAGTCTATTTTATCTGATATGAGTATTGCTACTCCAGCTTTCTTTTGATTTCCGTTTGCATGGAATATCTTTTTCCCTCCCCTTACTTTCAGTCTGTATGTGTCCCTGGGTCTGAAGTGGATCTCTTGTAGACAACATATATACAGGTCTTGTTTTTGTATCCATCATCAAGACTGTGTCTTTTGGTTGGAGCATTATTCCATTCACGTTTAAGGTAATTATCAATATGTATGTTCCTGTGACCATTTTCTTAATTGTTTTGGGTTTGTTTTTGTAGGTCCTTTTCTTCTCTTGTGTTTCCCACTTAGAGAAGTTCCTTTAGCATTTGTTGTAGAGCTGGTTTGGTGGTGCTGAATTCTCTTAGCTTTTGCTTGTCTGTAAAGCTTTTGATTTCTCCATCGAATCTGAATGAGATCCTTGCTGGGTAGAGTAATCTTCGTTGTAGGTTCTTCCCTTTCATCACTTTAAGTATATCATGCGACTCCCTTCTGGCTTGTAGAGCTTCTGCTGAGAAATAAGCTGTTAACCTTATGGGAATTCCTTGTATGTTATTTGTCATTTTTCCCGTGCTGCTTTCAATAATTTTTCTTTGTCTTTAATTTTTGCCAGTTTGATTACTATGTGTCTCGGCATGTTTCTTCTTGGGTTTATCCTGTATGCGACTCGCTGCACTTCCTGGAATTGGGTGGCTATTTACTTACCCATGTTAGGGAAGTGTTCGACTATAATGTCTTCAAATATTTTCTCTGGTCCTTTCTCTCTCTTCTCCTTCTGGGACCCCTATAATGCGAATGTTGTTGCATTTAATGTTGTTGTCCCAGAGGTCTCTTTGGCTGTCTTCTTTTCTTTTCATTCTTTTTTCTTTATTCTGTCCTGCAGCAGTGAATTCCACCATTCTGTCTTCCAGGTCACTTATCCGTTCTTCTGCCTCAGTTATTCTGCTATTGATTCCTTCTAGTGTAGTTTTCATTTCAGTTATTGTATTGTTCATCTCTGTTTGTTTGTTCTTTAATTCTTCTAGGTCTTTGTTAAACATTTCTTGCATCTTCTCGATCTTTGCCTCCATTCTTTTTCCGAGGTCCTGGATCATCTTCACTATCATTA